>NC_140589.1:530171195-530288613 GCF_964204655.1 Triturus cristatus
GGATCGCGGAAATCGCGTACAACAACGCCACACATTGTTCCACCAAGGCCTCCCCTTTTTATAGTAACTACGGCCATCATCCCCGGTTCTTGCCGTTTCTGCACCCGGTCAGGGAAGACAGATTGCCGACAACAGCCAAGAGGGTGGCCCGCATCAAGGAGGCCTTGATGAGTTCTCGAGTTGCCCTGGAGGGGGCTAAAGCCACGTATAAAGCCTTTTCTGATAGGAGGAGAAGGCCTGGACCGGTCTACAAACCTGGAGATTACGTCTGGGTCTCTACACGGCACATGAGATTCAAGAAAAGTAGCGTGTTCCATCCCCGCTTCATGGGCCCATATAGGATCCTTCGATGCATCAGCCCGGTGAACGTGAAAGTGTGCCTGCC
Organism: Triturus cristatus; assembly: GCF_964204655.1. Classification (NCBI taxonomy): domain Eukaryota; kingdom Metazoa; phylum Chordata; class Amphibia; order Caudata; family Salamandridae; genus Triturus; species Triturus cristatus. The sequence goes on from NC_140589.1 coordinate 530,171,581, forward strand.
CCAGTCCCTGCGGATCCATCCCGTGTTCCACGTTTTCCTCTTGAAACCCGCGAACGCGGTGAGGCCTCGTACGCCGGTGTCGGTGACTGTGGATTCGGAGGTGGAGTACGAGGTGGATGGTATCTTGGATTCCAAGTGGCGCAGGGGCAAACTATGGTATCTGGTGGCATGGAAGGGGTACGGACCCGAGGAGCAGTCATGGGAACCTGCGGCGGGGGTTCACGCTCCTCGTCTGGTATCGTCGTTCCATCGTCGATATCCTTCCTGTGCTGGTCCTGATGGGGGGCGCTGATGGGAGGGGGATGTACTGTCAGGAATCCCCTCCCGCACATGGATTCCCTCCCACGATGCCACTTCCGTGAACCTGGTGCGCTTAGAGGAGAGCGGACTACAACTCCCAGAATGCCCTCCGGCAACAATTGCCTCATGGAACTCAAGAGTTCTGGTTACATAACACCAAGGGTAACGCCTAGTTTTCATGTTATGCAACTCAAGAGTTCTGGTTGCATAACACCAAGGGTAACGCCTAGTTTGCATGTTATGCAACTCAAGAGTTCTGGTTACATAACACCAAGGGTAACGCCTAGTTTTCATGTTATACAACGCCGAGAGTACTACTTAAGGAGAAGATCACTGGGACTCGGCGTCGGATATTCTGATCTTTGCCGGAGTACCTGGTTGAGGTACACGGACCCGTTGGAGAGTGGAGCGGCGGAAGGAACATTCTAAGGAGCGGAGGAGAGGTGCTGGCGTGTGCTTCCTGCCCGTGTCCTGTCCCGTTCTGAGAGCCGTATTCAACGTCATTGGGCACAAGTACCGTTGGTAGAGCCGAAGCTCCCAACGGCCTGACAATTTGGAGAAATCGAGGTTGGTGCGAGCCGAAGCTCCCAACCCTCGTTACTTGGGTGAACACACGCTTAGAGCTAAGACGCTATCCAGGAGGTGTTTCTGCGTCTTAGCCATCGACACTCGTAGGAGAACTGGGATAGGTAGAGCGGCTGCTCCCATCCATTCTCTGCACCACCTTGGGTATCATCACTTAAACCCGGATACAAGAGACGCACACTAGGAGGTGTTCCCAGCGTCTTTGTGTTGTGGCAGTACTCTGGGGGAAACTGGTAGAGCGGCTGTTCCCAGGTGGTAGAGAGCCCGGCCGGGTGACTCCCACGTGCCCCCCGTATATTCCACAACCTTGGAACTACCCTTCACAGCGGTCGAGTGGCATTGTCGGCCACTGCTTAGCACTGTGCCCTCCGTTGGAGCATACCGGGACCGGTGTGCATGCGGAGGACGGTTAGAAGAGCTGTGAATGGGTATCGTACTGTAACTGGTGATTCCAGTACCGGTATTCTTTGTTGTCTGTAGTTGTTTATCTGTTTATTAAATCCTCCTTAACCTCCCTTTCTCTGGTCCGTTGTCTGTTTGTCCCAACCCCGAGAAAGCCAGGACGTTACAGCCGCAAACTTGGATGAATCACCAGAAAACCTTTCGGGTGGAGCAAGAGGGATAGATGGAGGTGTGGTAACATGTATTACCTGCGTGGGGTCCCTAGAACTGCCTTCCCCATGTCTCTCCCTCTGTATGCCATTAACCCGAGTAGCCAATGCCTGAGTTTCTACCTGTAGATTCCCAATCATGTTAGCTAGGTCTGCTAATGTCACCTGTTGAATGTCCATGGCACTCAGGCAGAATATACCACTTGGGCTTCGCGTTCTGTAAGGATCTTACCGGAAAACAATTCTGCAGGAGCGCCACGGAGTTCACGGAAGTTGTTGCCAGGTCCCAACCTTCCACCACCACCTAATGCCTCTATCAAACCCTAGAGGACACAGGTAATAGGGGAAAGAAGGGAAACAAAACAAGGAAGGAGGGGTAAAAATCCCTGGAGCTGCAGTCTTCGCTTCTTCTGTATATCAGGGGGACTGTGGACTGTGTATCTGAAAGAGTACAAAGACAGAGTAAGTATCCAAAGGAAAGGGGAGACTAAGCCTTAATCAACCTAATAGGAATGGTTTCTAATAGAGGATACCTAGCTCCCAAAACAATGATGACTGCTGAAGGAGGTTCCGTACAGGATAGGCACAGAGATAGTAGAGTTGGGGAAAGCGCAAGCTTTGAGGAGTCCCTTCTCGTCTTACTAGAGTATGTCCTAAAACACAGAAAATTAGATAGTGCTGAGATTATATCACTTATTACCCCCAAAGCCCCAATACCCCGTTACCGGCTTCTCATACATATTTGCGGTATTTGCGGGAAGAGTTGATGCGCCCGGCCGGCCCACGGGAATGATCCGGTAAGGCGGGCGGAGCGCTCTTTGACCAGCAGTATGTGCTCCCGGGAAATCGGAGGCGGGAGTGGAAGCGCCCGGCCGGCCCACGGGAAGATATCCGCTAAGGCGGGCGGAGCACTCCACAACCCGCATAAGCCTCAAACAAAAAGGGGGTCAGAGGTATGTTCACGATACCTTGCGTGTAGGAACCTACACGACAGAAAAAACAGGGAAGATTCCCGAAAAAACAGAGCTCTGAAATAATATAGCTGTGAGGATGGAAGACAGCTATGTAACAATTCGTCCGAAGAACTGAGGTCCGAGGTACAGAACGCCAGAAGGCGTAAGAGATTCGAAGTCCGAAACGGAAACAGGAAACAGGAAGTTGCAAGACACGCCTGCGGGGCAACACTAGAACGCGAAGCCTCGAGACCATCGGACGTCAGGCTTTTCTACTGGCCTGACGCTGTCGCGCATGCGCGATAGCTAGTCGCCATGTTTCATCCGATCTCGGCGTCTTGTTTTCGGCAGTCATGACACCCCCCCCCTGATAGTAGGAGGGAATTTTAATGTAAAACTCGACCCAGTAAAAGACAGTTCCCATACAAGTTACACTATAGCAACCCCTAAATCACGAAGGGTCATGAAAAACCAAATTTCAAACTTAAACTTAGCAGATTTATGGAGATCTAAGGAAGGCGATACCCAGGGATTTACCTATTATAGTAAAAAATATAGACATTCTTCACGGATAGATTAAATATTGGTCAATAAAGAAGCGCTAAAATTTTTTATCAGCATTACAGTCATGCCAACCCATTTTTCAGATCATGCACCCTTACCAGCACTCTATGGAGCAAGCAACAATAGTTGTCAATTAAGAAGGACACTGAATAGAGTAATGCTAGTGGACATAGAGATAATACAATCCATTAGTAGATCTTCAGAATTTTTCTCCTTCAATCTGGGATCAACTTCTATTGATCAAGTATGGAATGCCTACAAGCTAACCTGAGAGGCCTACTACATGCTCAAATAAGTGCTAAAAATCGAATAAAGACCCATGAACTACATGTTCTTGAGGGGAAGATTGCTACTCTGGAGACTGAAAGGAGGGAGGCTATTACAGGAGACGTGGGGGAACTAGACTCGATAGATAGTAAACTGGAGGAGGCCAGAAAAAATCTTAGGTCTTTTTTAGACCAGAAATGTAAGGCACAGTGGCAGGTCAGAAATATGGAGATCTTTGAATATGGAGAGAAAGCAGGGGCAATTCTGGCCTGGAAGGCTAGGTTAGACCGGGCAAAGAACGACATCAATGAGTTAATTATTGATAGTAATGGGAACAAATCAAGTAATCTGGAAGAAATACAGAAAGCACTGCTATCACTCTTCTCAGATTTATATAAGGAGGATCTTGAACCCACCCAAGCCCAGATAGCCCACTGGCTAAAGGACAAGTCTCTTCCCATTCTAACAGAGGCCTCCGAAGAGGCGCTTGATGCTCCCATTACAATAGAGGAGATATTGAACCAAATAAAGCGAGCAAAGTACAAAAAAGCTGCTGGGCTTGACGCTCTTCCCAATTAAATATATAAACTACTTCAAGACGACCTCCTACCAGTACTCCATAGGTTATTTAATTCAATCTATTGTTCCAATGTGGTGATGCCAAGATCATGGAGTGAGGACACGTTAATGTTAATCGTAAAACCAGGGAAGGATCCCCTAGCGGCAGATTCCTATCGTCCAATCTCCCTGCTTAACGCAGATTACAAAATCTTTATGGGCGTATTAGTAGGGAGACTGGCGAAATTGGCACCTAATTTAATTAACCCCAATCAGAAGGGCTTTATGCTGGGGAGGGTAATTCAAGAACAAACCCAATTATTGATAGGCAACATCGACCTAGCAGAGGCAAGAATAGATCCATTGGCAGTGGTGGCAATCAACGCCGCCAAAGCCTTCGACCGTGTGTGTTGGAGGTATCTTTGGGGCGTTTTAGAGGCCATGGGAATCAGTCCAGTGTTTGTGCGGACTGTTAAGCATTGTTATTCAGGAGCCTCGGCTAAAATCCTTCTGAATGGCTCACTTACTCCCAGTTTCCCAATTCAGAGAGGGACTAGGCAGGGATGTCCACTGTCTCCCCTTTTATTTAATCTCTATATAGAGCCTCTAGCTCAAACTATTAGACTGGATAATACTATCATTCCATTTAAATCATCAAGTTATGAATGTAAACTGGCACTTTATGCTGATGATGTGATAGTCTATACCGGTGATCCAGAGTTTGCAATTCCACAATTGGAACACACGTTAAGGGAATTCAGTAAGGTCTCAGGGTACCTTGTTAATTCGGATAAGACCGAAGTAATGTGTTGGATTACTACATATAGAGGAGGCCCTTAAAGTAAAGAATTTAGATATCTTGGAATTAAAATAGTCAAAGATTTAAATAAAATTCCATCAATAAATCTCGGGAAAATCGAAAAGGACATAGATTATCTGTTCGCTAAATGGAAGAACCTCCCTTTGACTATCTATGGGAGGGTCAATTTGGTTACAATGTCTGTGCTCCCTAAATTGACATATATTTTCAATGCAATCCCGCTAACCTTCCCCAGTAAAATTATAGGTAAGATACAGGGGAAAATAGGCAGTTTCATATGGGGCCAAAAAAATGCTAGGATGTTGTGGAAAAAGCTCAGGAGGAAGCTCCTTAAAGGAGGACTAGCTTTACCCGACATTAACTGGTATCTGATGGCCTTTCAGTTTAAAGGTGTCAGAATGTTACTAACTTATCCTGAATTAACTGCCTGGGGGAGAGTACTAGGGGAAATGGTTTTAGTCGAGGGTGGTAGCTGTCAAGGTGGGTTTTTGTATAAATTTGGTGCACCAAGGTTTTTTAAAAGGGTTCGGCTAAAGGTTCTGAAATCAGCCCTATCAAATTGGTATACAATCAGGAGGATATGGGGCATAGGGTACTTCTCTGACTTTGCTCCAATCTGGGATTCTCCCGGGACACCACCTTGTATGTGTGATAGTTTGGCGATACCGATTAAAAACTCAGGGATGGTGAGATGGTGGGATCTGGTAGATTCAGAGGGCATTTTTTCCTGGGAAATCCTATCAGCTAAGATAGGCCCTCTTTTTTCAAGGTTCAAATATCTTCAATTGAAGTGTTGGTATGAGTCAGAAATAAGTGACATCTCCGGGAATTGGGAACTAGAGCAATTACTACAAGATCCGCGACCGAGGAAGAAGGAGATAGCCCTATGGTATGCACGAATTCAAGAAGCAGAGGATGCCAAGATCCCTTCCCCAACATTAGTTTGGAATCAAACACCATTGGCCATCCACATTGATGAATTATTAGACCCATCATTGAAGATATTATACTAATATATAAAGCCTGCCTCCCTGAAGAAAAATCACTTTTTCGTGATAAATAGGTTATATTATACTCCAGCCAAAATCGCAAAATTTGCACTTATCCCGCCTCCAAGCTGCCCAAGATGTAGCCTTGTTAATGCCAATGATATACATATCTTTTTTCAGTGCCCTGAACTAACCACATACTGGAAAGGAGTGGGTGATACATTAACATCTATACTTGAAATAGATATAGTAGTGGATCTATCCCTGGTGTTTTTTGGTAGGAATGACTCGATCAGCGGTGTGCTCTCACAGGAACATATGGCCATTGTATTATATCTAATTCTTCTGGTAAGAAGAGAAATTTGTATCAAGTGGAAAGATACCACCCCTCCGGGTAAGGAAGAATGGTTGAGAGCCGCTCTTAATATGGCACTGTTAGATCAAGACACCAGGGAGGATAGCCTACCCAGTACCTGGCGGCCCCTGATAGGATGGGCATGACAGAGGTATTTGATTAATCAATGAATTAAGATCTAAAAGTGTTCCATCCCCTAAGGTCCCATGATTACACCAGTCCTCAAATACGTGAGGAAGGCCGTGGGGCCTAGACGGAAACAGTGAGCCAAAGGGCCCCCCAGGAACGAAAAAGTTTGGCTTGTTAAATGTGTGAAAGTCTATGGTGAGATGAGGACAAAAAAATAAAAAAGATTCTCTGTTCTTTATATGTTTTTTGTCACTTATTGTACTTTGTCAATTGTGTATGTTGTGGAATGTCACATTTAATAGCTTGATTTATGCTATGCACTGAGTTTTTCGTAACAAGAAGATTTGTTATGTCTGTATTCTGTAAATAATGTTTTATGTGGAAATGTCAATAAGGAGTATTTTGAAAACACTGATAAGGAGAAAAGCTGATGAATAGCAAAAATAGAAATACAAAAAAAGAAATATAAGCCCGGAGTTAATAAATATGACTTCTGAAGGCATGAAAAAAAGTGATGGTTGATTTATGGTGGGAGAGGCATTTTTCATTTGGCTAGGTTTGTATGTGATTCCAGCCTCTCGCCCCCTTATTTAGAATCACTCCCCTTTTTGCTCTCCACCAAACAAACTAAAGCATGGGGTAATATAAACATGTTTGGACTGCTATAAGTTTATCATATTGATCCAAGGAAACTGGAGGTCTGAGTGGGTCTTATCGTCTGTCACAGTGCTTAAGCTGCACTACTCACATAGTCATCAAAGTTTGAAGTTTAGGGACAGCTTGAAAACAAATTGCATAAAATGAGTTTCCAGGTGATAAGCTAGGGTATTCGCTCATGGGATGAATTATGTGTATTCAAAACCCTCCAAAACAAGAGAAGAGGTCCCAAAATTGTTCTTCTTTTCTTTGGGGGGGGGGGGGAGGGTAGTGAGAGTAGCTTGACTGCATAAACTAGTCATACAAGCTCGAAACTCGATGGAAAGCCACAGAAGTACCCCTCGAAAATATTCAAGGAGAGGGTTATCTCCTTGTCCATCTTCTGGGTCTAAAACCTTGTATCGTGAATTTTTCCCCCTTACTCAGACGTGATTAACATACTGTAGTGGTTAGTATTGAGGTGAGGTGATGCTCCTGTCACCTGTAGAATCTTAGAAGCCTCTTGTGGTGTCATGCAGTTCCACGTTCAGAATGTTTATGTATGGCAGGGTTTGAAGCGACAGTTAAACTGGCTGAAGTGTTCGTGCTGACTGCTGCGGAGTCTGTGACAATGAAACTACAGACTTACCTTCGTGTATTTGTAGCGTTCTTTAGCGCTACAAATATGATGGCGACGCTTTGACAATGTGACTGCGTAACCCACGGGGTCATCCGGTGTCCCCACAGCGTCACTCTGTCTTCAACAGTGGAAGGAGTTTACAAGTCAAGAACATGACTTAAGGGATGTCAGAAAACTTTGTTCTCGAAAAGGACAAGCACACTGGGTATTGTGTACCATCGCGTAGGAAAAAAAACCAACAAGAACAGAATATTTATGGTCAGTGCGCATGTGCTAAACATTAGTAGGAGTGGCACGAACTTTCTTTCACACCCTAGCTGAAGACGCAAGCAAGAGTGGCCATTTTGGAAGGAAATGCTCGCGTGCCTCTTAATCTGTTTCACACAGGCTGGCGGACGTAGCCGACGTCCCAGCCATTTTGCTTTGTTAAAATACCATCAACGACATGTGAGATTTATGGCCCAGGTGTTTCTCAATTCACGTCAAGAGTCAGACGTACTCAACGTCGCAGCCATCTTAGGAGATTCATTGTTTCATAGAGAGACATATGTTGGAGGTTCTCAGCCCAGTCCTTCACTTACAGAATTTAACGTGTATTGTGGTTTGAAGCTGCGTTTCATCACAGTGAGGTGATGTGCACACCCTGGTTTGTAGGAGATTGTCAACACTTGTGAGTTGATGACAGAAGCTCAGCACAGTGGTGCGCTCGCCCTTGTTTTTGTTGACATTTTACTAATTGGCGCATGGGGATACACATACCCCAGATAATCGCCGTACATCCAGGTGCATCCTCTCAGTTTTTTACATTCACGGCACGGTGGCTCACACACCTTTACTTTATTTTGTCTACTAGTCGTCCAGCACGGTGACACGCACACCTTATTCTTAATGTAAAAGGGAACAAGAGAGTCTTCTTTTGGTTTTTTCCATTCCTTTTTTTCGTTGTATTCCAGATTCACACTTATAGTTAGTCACCTAAAGAAACCATCATTTCATTGCTCTTGGGATTATACATTTCAGATATTTTTCAGGGAAAATAGGGAACCTGACCTTTAGAGTCTGTTTGTTTTTCGTCAAATTAATTTTTTATTAAGCTGTTTTGTCCGAACAGTTTATTTTTGTTCCAGTCCAGTCAACACAGCATCAAACAGTGCATTCGGTAGCACCACCACCATCCATCCTTGAGGCACCTGATAATCCTTCTATTGCATGGAAAACTGGAATAAGGCTTTTATGACATATCTGGGAGCAATAGGTGCATCATGTTATAGACCAAAGAGGTAAACATTTTTACTGTTACATCGACCTAGGGTTTGACGGCAGATCGGTTTTCAAACATTTACCACCATTGGTGAGAGCTCAGGGAGAGGAGAATGTTGACAAGGACATGGAAACTGATACAAGATTTGCGTTACGTTTTGATGTTCAACCTAGTTTAGTAGTCATCAGGCACAAGTGTTTTAAAAGCGAACAGAAGTCAGGGGAAGATGTGGACGCTTTTGTTTCTGTGCTCAGGAAATTAAGTTCAGACTGTCATTTTAAGGGTTTTACAGAATGACTGGTGTTGGACTTGGCCCTTTTCGCAGGGTCATCCCAGAAATGTTTGCCTTCCTCCTGTATTTTTTCTGACCTGTTGTTGGTGGTTTTATGACTATGGGCACTTTACCATTGCTGATCAGTGCTAAAGTGCATATGGATTAGGGATTCCATTATTGGCTTATTTGATTTACTTGTCAGACCCTAGTACAGTGCCCTATGTGTGCACAGGGCCTGTAAATCAAATGCTGCTGGTGGGCTTGCAGCACTGATTGTGCCACCCACAGAAGCAGCTTGGAAAATGTGACTCAGGCCTGCCATTGCTGAGCCTGTGTGTAGTCTGGGACTGCCATGTCGACTTGGCAAGTAAACACACTTCTCAGTCCCTAAACCTTCCCTATTCTACATATTAGTCACCCCTAAGGTAGGCCCAAGGTATCCCTGTGGGCAGGGTGCATTGTATGTGAAAGGTAGGACATGCCCTGATGTGTGTGGCATGTCCTGATAGTGAAATACTGACAATTTCGTTTTTCACTATTGCTAGGCTATCTGTTCCCATAGGACAGAATGGGGAGTTTGTTTATAACATCCTATAAACATAACTGACCCTAGGAACAAGATAGAAAAGTAAAGTTCAGTATGCCTGAACTCAGAATGTTAAAGTGTATCTTTTAGTGAGGGTGATGTTTACATTCTGTGTTTGAAAATGCTACTTTTAGAAAGTAGGTATTTTCTTGCCTAACCATCCAGTGTACCTCTGCTAGGTTTGTGTATTGCATGTCTGGTTTTGGACGACAGGGGCTGGAGAGGGGTAACGGTTCCAGAAGTCTGATGAGTCAGGGCTGGGCTGAATAGGCTTGGTCTGCATTTGGAGTGGTGGAAGGAGTAGCACCTTCCCCTGAATAGGGTTATGCCTGCCTTCCACAATGACGGCTACACCCTCCTGTGGTGTGTCTGGAGCCAGGGCTCACACTGACAATGGAGGTTGTTGTGCACTTGCAAAGACCCCCATAGAACTGGTTTTGGCTGGATACAGACACTCTCTGGCTTCAGAGAACAAAGGATTTTGGTGTATAAAAAGAGGGGCCCAGACGCCTTTGGTATATGCATTAGCACTTTACTTAGTAATGATGTTTTTAGGTGGGTTCATACATTATTTATTACAACTGTTTAAGGAAGGTGTTTTAAATACAGGCATAAGGACTTTACTATATAAATCCGCAAAAGTTACCTTCACCAAGGAGCCGAACACACGGGTAAGTCTTGCTTTAGGATTTTATTCAAGGCTGTAGCAAAAACTGTTGGGATGCGCATAGCTTTCTCGTAGCCAGACGCGTTTCGGGCCCCTGCCCTTAATCATTGGCTTTGTGGATATCAGCATGCAGCGAGCAATTGGAGCACCTGTATTTACTTCAGTCCCCCATCTCAGTGGGCGCGGCCGCTTGTACGGCCTCTTGGTCCTTGTGGTGCAGCCTCATGTGTTACTCAAGTGAGCTGTTGTGCAGGCAAATAATAAAATCCAAATGTCACCTCAGTGGGTCGCTCTGCCATCATCCTTACATTTTTGCTGACACCTTACTGCCTTGAACATCCAGCTCCCGTCCTGATTGATAGTGACTACCATATGGCGTCACTCAGGTCTGCGCTACCGCAGCGGGACTTCTCCACGGCTTGGTTGGTCGTTCAAAATAAATCTGCAAAAGTTACCTTCATGAAGGAGCCGAACACACGGATAAGTCTTGCTTTAGGATTTTATTCAAGGCTGTAGCAAAAACTGGTGGGATGCGTACAGCTTTCTCTAGCCAGACGCGTTTCGGGCCCCTGCCCTTAATCATTGGCTTTGTGGATATCAGCATGCAGCGAGCAATTGGAGCACCTGTATTTACTTCAGTCCCCCGCCTCAGTGAGCACGGCCGCTCGCACGGCCTCTTGGTCCTTTTGGTGCAGCCTCATGTGTTACTCAAGTGAGCTGTTGTGCAGGCAAATAATAAAATCCAAACGTCACCTCAGTGGGTCGCTCTGCCATCATCCTTACATTTTTGCTGACACCTTACTGCCTTGAACATCCAGCTCCCGTCCTGATTGATAGTGACTACCATATGGCGTCACTCAGGTCTGCGATACCGCAGCGGGACTCCTCCACGGCTTGGTTGGCCATTCAAAATAAATCCGCAAAAGTTACCTTCACGAAGTATATATGCATAAGCCAGTCAAGCACCGAACCATGCCGATTGCCTGCTCGATGGGGAGGCGAGATTACAAGGGTCAATGTGGACGTAATGTTGGTGTCCGATGTTTAAGACTGACTGGCATATGTTCCGGCTTATGCATAACCGAAATGAGGCATTGTGGGACGCGAAGTCCTGTAAAGTGTTTGCTGCGGAAACAAGGGACTGCACTGGCGTTTCTCACCACAATTATTGTGTTGATGTATATTACTAATGAGAGACCTCTGCATGCCCTGTTAGATCAGCACGTACCGTTGCATATCTTCTTGTTACAGCCACTGGTAGTGCTTCGAATGGTCTCCCAAATCGATCAAAGGGATGGTCATTTACAAACATGTCTATTCTCTTGTTGCACTACAATCGCGCAATATGTTAGATTGTTATTCAGAATATTTTAACTATAATGCACGCGCCTATTGTCAAATTACAAGTTATTTTATTAACAGCTGTTTTAGAATTATGACCTAAGATACCTTGGAAGCATTTGAGCCATGAGTGGGGATTGCAGGCAATTAGGGCAGGTCCACAGACGCATTATGCAGGTTATAGGTACTATTCATTGCATCAGGCACTATGCACTCAGACTATCAGGACTACATGTTGATGTTATTATATTTTTTTTGTGACCACCCCTTATGTCCATTATACATTTCCCCCAATTTCAGTATTTACACATGAGGGCTCGTGCTATCTAAAAGTGTGTCTTTTAAATTTCTATAATGCAAGCAGTATCTCTTTTGTGTCTATACATTCTAGTAGACTATAAATGATTTTCACAAAATGGCGCTTAACAGACTGACGAAGGCTGCTGTGACAGCCGAAAACACGTTCTCTCTGTCCTGCTGGGTCGGAGGAGGCCTATTGAAACCAAACACTCTTCGTGTGCGTGCCCTTTTCTGTGAGGAGTAGGGTTGGACTGGAGATATATATATATAAAATATATATATATATATATATATATATATATATATATATATATATATATATATATATATATATATATCCGATCCAGTTTGGAATCCTTTCTTTACAAAACAGAGCAGACTTCACTGCGGTAAGGTTTTTGCTTATTTTATTGCTCGGTCAGCCTTTGCACAACGCGTTTCTGTCGACAAGCGACATTGATCACATGCTCATTACACAGGGACGTATCCCACACTGACTTTTAAATTCTGTGAGCCTGACCTCCACTGAAGAGAGGCTCATGACAGCTTCACTCATTATTTTGATACATAGTATCGTTTCATAGTATTTGCAACATCTTTGCTCTTCATACTATTACGAGCTGCCCTGCCCCCTTTTCTTTTTCTAAAATCTTTTTTCCTGTGTCTTGGTTCAACCGAGTCACAAGATGGCTGTCAACACTTCCTGGTTTGAATTATTGGCAGCCAATCAGATCTGAGCACAAGATCGGAAGGGGTTGCGGTTCCACAGCGTTCCTATATATACAACTGAAAATTTCTTTAAGTAACTCAGCAACTACTGAGCGAATTTACACCATTTATGAAAAAGGTCTCTTTCTGAACCAACAGCTACCTTTCTTACAAATTTAGTGTAATTACGTTCAGCAGTTTGAGCTATAGCCGTGTCTAAAGTATCCTATAGAAATTAAAATAGGAAAAATGCGTTTGGGGACCCCCCATTTTTCTCAGTCCCTCTTGACGGATTAACATGAAATTTTTAACACAGCTGCTGAAGTGAGTAGAAAATTAGGTTTAAAAATGTCATGAGGATCCAACAAACAATACCAAAGTTATTGTCAAATGAAAAAAAGCTCTTCCTATGGGTCCTAACTAAAACAACCTACTAGCGACCACCAGTAATATATATTATAGTTGTTCACCCCCTCCAAACTTTTATGGCAAGGATTTGTGGAGAGGAAAGGGCAGGGCTGAGCGCAAATGGCGGGGCTTATGAGATCATTTCAGATGTATTTTTTCTGCACCTCATAATCCGTACTAAATATGAGACTTATAAAAGTACAAATGCATTAAACAAAAACAAAAATTTACCAAAAACACTACTTCTTGTAATTGGAATATTGTGAGCCCCTCACATTCTTGGCCCCAAAGCAACTGCACCTGCTCCGCTAATGATAGCAGCAGCTCTGAGTTGCAGGCTATCACCTTTGCCTTTTTCACCTGTTCCCCACCAAGCCTGATGATCACTCAAATCTTGAAACTTTCTTTTTTCCAATCAGTAAAAAATGAGCTCCCACTTGTTGCACCCCTCTTTGCAGCAACGTTGTCCTAGCAAGGAAAATGAGCCCCTATGCCCATTTTATAAGGAAGACAGTCATAGATTTGGTGCAGTGGGCCCCACAGATGCCTGGGTCCCCCTTCTGCTGCCATGCCTGCTTCACTTTGACAGCTACTGCTTGGCAACCGAGTTGTCTCTTCTCCCCTTTGTTAAAGACATGGGCTTCAATTGTTCTTTATCCCCCTACCTACCATCACTCCAACACCAAAACTAAGGTGTCCCCTCTACACCAATTTTCCTCTCCCTTGGGCCATTGCTGCGAAGCCCAATGGAACAATGGCATTACAAATGTGCACTGACCCCTAATGCAAGCAGGAAAGGATAGTAAAACAGCTGTTATTGGGGTTAGTTGGGCCCTCATACCACTGGGTCCTAACACCACTGCACCTGCAGCACCAATGATACCTAAAGCTCTGCAAAACGGAGTCTCTGCTCTGTCCACTTGACTGTACCATCTCTCTTAGACCTCATGTCCAAAGCAGGCTTTCTGCCCATTTTTGTTAAAATTTGCCACCTCCACCCCCGTGTTGCTTGGGCCCTGTCCCCTGCACAGGAAGGGTGACCTTAACCTAATGCTAGCATGAAAAATAGGGCCCACATCCCTTTTTTGGTTAGTAAGGCATCCAAAGTTGGGGTGTAGTGGCCACCTACAGCCCTGGCTTTAGTGCAACAACACCTGATGCCCAAATGGTAGTGATTACCATTTGAAAACAAGCATTTGCAATACAATCGGTCTCGCATTTGTGAAATTTAGAGCTAATGACGTTCTAAATGACGATGTTTTTTTTGTTTGTAGTGTAGCAATCATTTAGAAAATAAGTCCATGCTATATATTGACTTGAGTGAGGTCATTAAATGCTGCAGCCTTGGGGTGACTTTTATATACTGCTGTGTTGATGTATTATGGTGGCTTAGTGAAGAGATGCCTTCTTGCCCATAACACACTGGGAGGTATTACAGGCGTCAAAGGCAGAGACAGAACATGCCAGGAAGCTTCATGGCCCCTGATTGCTGGATCTATGTTTCAGACAGCGTCTTCTTCACTTCCTCGCTGCTATCTTTTGCAGAAGCAAGCTGTAACGGGTCCAGCTCCCAGGCACAGACGCTTTCACATAGCAAGGGCACACTACGCTAATTGGTATGACTCTTTAGGATGGTGGATCCAATCGGGCACCGGCATTATGTACATAGATGGCTCGTTTTGCTGAGCACGAACCTCTCCTTTAGATACTTGGGTCCAGATGTACGACCATTGATGTTTGCGACTCGCAAATTGCTTTAAATTGCGAATCGCAATTTGTGAGTCGCAAACATCAATGTACAACAGTGTCAGAGACACTGTTAGCGATTCCTAATGGGGTCGCAAATTGCATGGCTCATCAATATTCATGAGGCACTCGCAATTTGCGACCCTATTGGGAATAGCTGGCCCTCCCAGGGATGGGGGCCCTCTGGGCTCAGCAGTCCTCCATGTCTGGGACTGCTTTGAAATAAAGACGTTTTATTTTATCTAAAATGCAGCCTGTTTTCCTTAAAGGAAAACGGGATGCATTTAAAAAAAGAAAAACAAAACATTTTCTTTTCACTTTTTAAGGTGAGGTAGTGGTCCCTGCATTCACCAAGGGGAAGATGTTACCTCTTGAAGAGGGCGGTAAATTGCGAGTGTTTCGCGACCGCAATTGCATTCGTAAAACATTCTTACATTGGAACACCCCTTCCTAATAGCGGGTTGCAAATCCTATTTAGCGAGTAGTAAAAGAATTGCGACTCACTAAATAGGGTTTGTACATGGCTCTATTGTATTTTGCATGTGCAAACGGGTCGCAAACTCGTTTGGCTAGAAAAATAGGGTCATACATCTGTTCCATTATGTAGATTATACGTATATTGATGTTGATGTTGCTTTTGTTTTGTCAAGCACTGGCTTGTTACAGGACATGTGTCCACATTTATGGGTTCATATTACCACTTCAAGATGGCGGTGCTTTGTTCATGGTTTTGCACGCCTTTGCCATCATTGTCAAGGTGGCTATTTAGATTTTAATTGCAGCGCAAGTCAACCACCCAGTCTGACACTGACTAAGGTGCCTACATGTTGCCTCACGTCATATTGCATTATCTCTGTATATTGTAATACCACTCATAGATTTTCCTCATTTATTCCTGCTAGAATAATTTGCAAAATCATTGTGGAATATGTAAGTAAACGGCCACTTGGGTATATGGCAGTGGTCTCCAAACTGTGCGTGACACCCAAGGCTAGTTTTTTTTTTTTTTTTTTTGAAAAACCTTAATTACAGTTTCAGAGACATACAAGTATGGGCCTACAACCAACAGGCCGGCCGCTAATGCACACTATAAGCATAGACACATCTTAACAGCCACATCGGTGAAGCAATAAGAGAGCTACTGGAGTGCCAATCAACTCAGCCAGCCGCAGCCGCAGTCCATAGACAAACAAAGAAAGGTTTCATATTTTTAAAGAAAACGAAAAACATCACACACACAAGGCAGAGTAGGTCAATAGTAGTAACATGTGCTCCCCGTATCGAAGGGGTAAACAAACCCAGGGAGAAAGAGGGGGGGGGGGCAGGCAGAAGAAACCAAATGCACATGTCGCAGGAGCATAGAGGAATGCGCGGGCTAGGGAGACAGAGCAGCATCCATCTCTCGCGTCTGGGGCGGGGCGCAAATACCTCCACGATAGGAGTTCTAGGAACCCCACACCTTAATCCACTTCCCAGGCTTCCCAAGGCTAGTTTTGATGCGTACCCGGGTGCCGCTGTGCACAGATGAAGAATGGAAGCAACAAAACAGAAAAAAAAAGCGCATGAACACAAAAGGAAAAACACTCCAGGGAAAGGATCCCGTAATAGGCCAATACTCCAAGGAAAGAGTAACACAGGAGAAGGTGTGACAAATAAGTACAATAAACTATTCAGAAGAAAGCCTTGTGGAACAACACACACTTTAACCAATCGGCCGCAAGGGCGTGGCCAAAGCCCATAGTAGCATACAGCATGCCTCGCAGACCAGAGCATGCGCTGCCCAGGCTCGACCAAAAAAAGTCTGGCGTCAGGGCTGTCTTTTTATTTGAATTTTGCATTGCCAAGTGTAATTCCTGATTGAGTTTGTGACCAGTTCACAGCTGCTACTTTGTGCACTTTTTAAAGGTTGGTCAGCTGCAGAATGGACTGCCTTTTGAGTTGAATCTCTCAGTCTGGTGTTCTATGGTGAGCTGTACATCCACCAATGGAAGCTTTCTCTTAAAGTATTGCACAGAGCTGCTTCACTCTTATTATCTTATCTCATGATTCTTTGTAATCATTAGATTCCCAATGCATAAAATCTACTATATACAGAATGATGAATCAGAAGTAATCACTGTTGGGACCAAGCATATGTTTTTACAAGGATAGAAGAAGTGACTCAGTTCTGCAATTTGTGCAGTTGAATTTCCTAAGAGCTTCACATGTATATGCTTCATTTTCATATTTAATAGATTTGTGTTGCCTTTTATGTAGAGTGGTAATTAAACCAGATTAAATTATGGAACAGAGCAATTCACTTTCAAAAGTGAATCTTGCACAACAAACTGGCTTCAAATGTCCCAACAGGAACTACACCATACGAAATGCTGTACCTCATTGACAAAAGGTTTAACAATAGCCAAGTGCCCCTTATGGGAAACCAAGGGTAAATATAGTAAGAGGCTTAGGATATAAAAAAAAAGTAATAGAAGCTAGGAATCGTGAAGGGTGGACTGTAGGAAACATTGGATAAAGAGAGCCAATCTAACAAGCCAAATACAAACTGATCAATATCTGACTTTGTAGTTAAAGATTCATACCGAAAATGTCTAGTGCGTCAGCCTTCATCTATTTCCCTTAGGGTAACGCTTACGTCACACACGCAGCTTCGCTCTATTTTCTCCCCGTGAGCCTCTGAGCCACATTCAAACTTCCACGATCCAAAGTTTCACGGGAGTGAAAGAGAGATCCGGGCAGCATGGTACCCAAGGTGAAGAAGAGCCTGGCGCGAGGAGTCTGGCAGCATTGCAGGCACCCTCTGGAGAGGCCGGACCCGATGAAGCCTGCAGGCCGGGGAGCTCGCGCCTTGCTTTCTCCGGGACTCGCAGAGGCTTCCGTTCCCCCCGAACGGGGGGGGAAGGCTCAGGGGCCGGCACCATAACCCACGCCAAGCCCTGGGGGGAGAACCAGTTCTGGGTGGCCAAAAGCACCCAGAAGCAGCGCTAAGGGCGCACTACCCTGCTCAGGAGCGCCACAGTGGCGCCAGGCCCCCGTCCAATGGGGGGGCCTGGGGAGGTACGAATCCCCCAATGGGGGGACATCACCCGAGTGGAGGGAAAGATGTGGGGAGATATAAGCCACCGCTCCCCCAGGTAGCTCCTAACTTCGTGTAGCGGGGGAGTGGCGCACTGATTTTTTCATGATACCATTCACAGGTCCACTACCACTGGACGGGGCACACAACCTGAAATCTGCGCTGGAACACCCAGGGGTGGTACTAAAAAAACTTGAGAAAGAGAAGTCCTTGGGCAGAATAGAGGGTCCCCATCCTACACATTTGCATAAAGGCCTGGTTATCTCTCCTCTTGGGGTGGTCCCCAAAAAGGAACCGGGGCAGTTCAGATTGATCCACCATCTCTCCTTTCCCGAGGGGTTACCAGTAAACGACGGGATAAGTGCAGAGGCCTGCTCAGTAGGTTATGCGACGATGGATGATCCAATTGACCTAGTCAAGTCATCAGGAAAGGGGGCAAGGTGGACATTGAGTCTGCTTTCCGACTCTTGCCGGTACATCCCTCTAGTTTCCACTTGCTAGGTTTCCAGTGGGATGGGGACCTGTTTATTGACAAAGCCATGCCTATGGGGTGCGCAATATCCTGCGCATACTTTGAGCAGTTTGCCACCTTCTTAGAATGGGCCCTGCATGACAGACACCCAGCAAGCGGGAAACTTCACTACCTGGATGATTTCCTGTTTACAGGCCCCGCCAGGTCACCAGAATGCACTAACACACTGCCAGCCTTTGAAGAGCTGGCCAGGGTCTTGGGGATCCCCCTAGCAGCCGAAAAAACAGTGGGTCCCACCACAAAAATCACATTTCTGGGTATAGAATTGGACTTAGTGACAGGGACGGCCAGGCTGCCTGAGGACAAGGTGAAGGATTTCAGAGCGGAAGTAAGGGGCCTATGCGGCCGCAACAAAGCAACCCTCAGTGAGCTACAAAGTTTGATCGGCAAACTCAACTTTGCAGCCAGGGTAATCCCCGCACGGCGAGTTTTTGCCAAGCGCCTCACTCAGTTGACCTCAGGCCTCACCCACAAGCACCACCAAGTCCGTCTGGGGGCAGGGGTCAAGCAGGACTTACTGATGTGGGACAAATTCCTAACAGACTTCAACGGCGTCCTGATTTGGAGAGAAGAATGGATAACAGCCAGGCAGATAGCCCTATTTACTGACGCTTCCGGGAGCACGGGCTTTGGGGCAATTCTGGGTAAGAAGTGGTGCGCAAGCCAGTTGCCAGACAAGTGGCGCAGGCAAGGCATCACCAGTAACATAACATTCCTGGAACTTTTCCCTATTATAGTAGCATTGACAGTATGGAAACAGGAATTAAAAGACATGAAGCTGACACTGTGGTCAGACAATAAGGATGTGGTGCAGGCCATTAACAAAGGTGCAGCAAGGTGCCCTGACACTTTAAGACTAATGCGGCAGTTGGTTAAATTGCAGCTGGAGGGGAACTTGCATCTGAAGGCTCGCCATGTACCGGGGGTGGACAACGCAGTGGCGGACGCCCTGTCCAGTTCACAGATGAGTCAATTCAAGCAATTGGTACCGGGGGCGGACATGGCGATGACCCCTTTTCCAGTGCACCTGTGGGACCTGGGGGGTTAGACCTATCCACATTGGTGAATCAGGCCCTTACACCTAGAGGCAGCTAGACAATACAAGAAATATGCAGCAACAGTGATGAAGATAGGGGGCATACGGACACTGACTGATAGGGACAGGACACAAAGAGCAGTGGAGCTTTTCATACAATGGGCATTTACCAACAAAAAAGCAAGGTCTTGGGCACAGGCCCACCTGGCAGCCATAGCCCATTTCACAAGAAAACACACATGGGAAGACCCCACGGCATTCCTGTACCTCAAGGCAGCGCTGGAGGGGTAGAAAAGGGCCGAAGGGGTAAAGGCGGACGGCAGGCATCCCATAGACTTCAAAAAATTGGGCCAGCTGATGGAGGCGCTGGCGGTGTGTACAAAAGACAGATTTGAGCTCCACCTGTTTCAAGCAGCATTTTCCACAGCATTCTTTGGCGCATTCCGCATCAATGAACTAGTGGCGCCTAGGAAGCAGGGGCCGGCGGTGCGGTGTCTCCAAGCTACAGACGTTAGACCCAGGGCAGCTTCAGTGGAGATAGTACTGAGGAGATCAAAGACAGACCAGGCAGGAAGTGGGGCCGTGATACAGCTACAGTGCATCCAAGGGAGCAAATATTGCGTAGTGTGCTGCTTGTTTAAGTACATGGGAGCATGCCCGGCAGGGGACAGGCCTTTTTACAAACATCAAGATGTGAGCAACTTGAGCAAGTTCCAATTTACCGCAGTGAGGCGCCAGGCCCTTTCCAAAGCCGGGCTGCCCTCGGAGGCCTTTGCCTCCCACTCTTTCAGGATCGGCACGGCGACCTTGGCATCGCAGTACGGCATGTCGGAAGCAAGGATTCAGGCAGTTGGCAGGTGGCGGTCCTGAGCATACAAAACTTACATCATGCCACAACTGCTTTAGATCCCACCGGCGAGGGTCGGGGGCCACTCACTTTGAAATGCCGCATGGCAGGGTGAGTGGCCGAGCCTGTCACCTTGGGATGCCGCACATCAGGGTGATGGGGGGTGGACATCCTCAAAAGGGGGACGGCTGGGGGCATAGTGCACCACCAACGCTGCAACAACCACCTGACATTTTGATCCTTTTTCTAGCAGGAAAACGCCCCCACCTGGTGTGGGTAGTGGGCCACTCCTTCGTGTCCAGGATGCAGACATGGTGGCAGCGAGCAGGCCACAGGATGGCAGGCAAACCCAAAAGCATGTGCATTCGCTGGTTGGGGCAGCCAAGGATGAGATGGAGCCAGCTGCCGGGAACACTCAAAAACCTACTGACAGATTCGACATGACACCCAGACATACTGATCATTCACCTCGGGGGCAACGACCTGGCCCAGGTGGGAAGGAAGGCTCTGGGTCAGGCCATACAGACGGACCTCACAAGGGCAGCCACGTGTTTCGGCGGCACGACCATCATATGGTCAGAGGTGATCAGTAGAAGGCAGTGGGGGGGCGTTGAATCGAAGAAAGCGGTGGATAACGCCAGAAGAAAAATGAACATCGCGATCCACAAATTCTGCAAGACCAATGGTATGGAATCCATTAGGCCTGGGCTGATCCACCCAGGGTGCCCGGAACTGTATGGCCACAACGGGGTCCATCTATCAGAGGAAGGGCTGAGAGTCTTCTGGGATAACCTGTGGGGCGCAATGTCCCTTGCAGGCTGTAGATAAGAAGATGGAAAAAGACACAAACTGGGGAGAGCCACAGGAAGACGTTAGCCTCCCTGCGGCGTGGCGGAAAAAATAGTACAATGGTTGGCTAAGGAGACACACCGACAGGGCGGTGTGTAGGAGGAGGGCCATTCACTTTGGGATGCCGCACAGCAGGGTGAGTTGGCCGGGCCAAGAAGGGGAGTAGCAAATGGAGACGGCGCTCGCATCCCAGACCCGGCTGGACGGCAGGGCACAAATAGGTAGCGAGTTGGGGCCTAACTCCGGGGAGAAGCTACCCCTCTCTACACACAGATGGCGTGGGTGACCAACCAAATGGTGGTCCCAGAAGTAACATGACATGGAGGACTACCAAGAACTAACAAAAGAACTGGTTTGGGTGCCATTTACGAACTGGGAAAGTGCACAGAATGTACTGTGATATGATATGCTAATGATATGTATGATTTATGACCAAGATATGGCAGTTCGCAAATGATCAATATGACCAAGGGTCATGCTAATGATAACCACATAATCAGTATGTACATAATCCTAACAAAACTGCGGCCAACAAAGACCACTACAACTACAATTCATGTTGGCTAATTTTATTAGGGGACTAAGGTGGCAGAGCGGGGGGAAAGTTTGCACCGAATGGGCACAGTGCGGGGGTTATGCATTGTCCCCAGGCCGAGCAGGTGACACAATAGGCGCCTCCCCTCTCCTGACCCCTTTAGGACGGCACATAATTACCTCTATCGAGTGAAGGGCAGCCCTAAATAGGTCCACTAAGGTAATTGATGACTGTTTGCCTGGCAACCTCCTGTCTTAGAAATGCTAGCAAGTTTATTCAGCGGCCGTTAAATGTTAATACATAGACAATGATCGGCACCACCCCACCTAGAGGGCGTGGTGCCTTTAGTGGCAACAAAGGGCGGAACCGGATGGAACTCTTCGGGGGTAAGCTACCCGGAAGAGTTTGTGGGCTGCAAGGACCCCGGAAGCGCAGCACGCGGACCAGGGAAACCGAAACTGGCGCGGTATTTAAAAGTGCAGGGGAGAGGTAGAACCCCCTCTTTTGTCCCCTCGCCGTGTAGACGGCGACATCGCGGAGTATCGAAGTTGCCGAGGAAGCGGTGCATCGAAGTTGCCGAGGAAGCGGTGCCGGAGCTGTCGAGAGGTGAGGGGGCCCTCATTGGCGTAGTCATCATTCGGGTAAGGAAAAGAAGGGATTAAAATTTAGAAGAGTAGCATCGGAGCGAGTATTATGGAAGGCATGCGGGGGAGCGTTGGGTTGTTCTCCTGGTCTCCCTTCAAAGTATATAGATGGCGATTGGATTCGCGCAATGTTCATGCGGGCGCATAATTAAAAAACAAAGCAAATGTAACGCTTCGCGCCGCGTAAGCGCAAGGAGGCGCGTTAGGGAGGTGGGGCACGCATGTGTGGCACGGGGGTTCAAGGAGGCCGTGGCGTAGCGGTGAAGGTTGTTCACTCAGTTAAGTTCTCTCTCGAATCCCCTTATGGGCACCGTTGCAGTTTTCTATTGTATTTCAGTCTATTTGAAGGCTGCGGCGATGGCGGAGGGTGTACCCATCTGTGCATGTCCATTTGAGACTGCAGTGAAACGTTGGGCAGCGAGCGGTTTTTCAGGTCTGGCAGGCATATTTTTGCTGGTGTAATATGTCCCGCATAGCCGCTTTAATAGTCGCTGCAGATAGCGGTGTTTGCTGCGGAGGCCCGAAACTAGAAATTGTTGTGCTTTGGCTTGATAAGCGGGCATTAGGGGGAGTGTAAGGCCGGGATGGCTGCCTGTAATGGGAGTTAACTTGGGGCTTCGCATGGAATTGGCCGCGTCTCGTGCTCTCACGATCAGAAAGTAAAGCAGGGTTGAGCCTGGTGAGCACTTGGATGGGTTACCGCCCTGGAAGCTTTTAAGCCATGCCCTTATAAGGGGCTGGCCGGAAAAGGATGAATGTGGAATAATTATCCCTGTAGAGGAGTAATAATTATAAAAAAAAAATTTAAAAAAAATCCCAAAGAGGAAAGAAGGGAGATGGTGCAGTTTAAATGTCAATCAATGGTAATGCTCGAAGGGGATGTTAAGCAGACCTTCCCCTCCCCCCTCTCTTTAGGCTATATTTCAGGATGGGAGCACGAGTCAGAGGGGCCCTAACGGAGGGAGTAGGGGGATGAGTGTTACATTGACATTCCTGGCTGGGGGATACGGTGATATGGCGCAGCTTGCTGGCACAAAGGGTAGAGCGCTGGCGCAGCTTCTCATCAAGCAAGCGGGGGGGTGCGATTAGGTGGCGTAGTAAACATCATGAGAGCATGCTAATATGGGACAACGTGAAAGGGGGTTTCACTGGGGCCTTGGGTCACAGGAAGTGGGAGAAGAGGGGCAACAACTAACTATATTTTGTTTCTTTAAGTGCAGAATGCCTCCAAAACGGTCTCAGAAGGGTAAAGGCGCACCGGCCACCAAAGATGATTTCCGCTCACTGGCAGAGCTCTGGGAGGTTGTAAAAAAAGGGGGCATCGACTGGGCACTACGCACGTTATCCGAAAAGGGTGAGACGAGCGGGCAGCAGGACAGCACGCGTGCCAAGCGGGCAAGGCGGACACCGGAGCGATTTAAGGATGCGCAGCCAGACAAACGCAACAAAGTTACGGACTCTCAGACTGGTACCCCAGGTGAGGCAGGGGCGAAGGGACAAACGGTCTTGCCCGCCGACAGTATACAGCCTACACGCGCGACTCCCACGGCGCATTCAAACGGGGCAACCATTCAGGCGGCAGCAAATGCGGCGTTAACCAATGCCGAGCTCACAGGGGTAGCCGGGCAAGGTTTGAGGACAGAGGTAATATCACCCAGCGCAACGGCACAGCAGGGGGGAGCAGGGGCCGCAACGCCACATCCCGCTCTTCTGGTGGTAGCGCACCAGGGCAGTGGGATAGCACAAATGTGGGTCCAATCGGGAGGCGTGGCACAATCTCCAGTAGTGGTGACGGCAACGTCCCAGGGACCAGCCATTAATAGCGGGATACCAGGGCCGGTGGTTCCCATGGCAGCACCCCCCCTCGCGGTGGATGCAGTACCGGCAGGGCAGCCACCCCTCGCACATAGTCCACTAATTTATGGGTCGGCAAATCCTGCGGTGGCCTCATCTGCAGGGATCACGTGGCATGTTCCAGTGGAGACCAGAGAAAAAATATTCAGAGGGGAATTTGTAGACGTTTTTGACCTAATTAATGCCGGGGTAGTTCCGGGCAAAAGCAGGACAGGGAAGGAAGGGGAGCTGAAACAGAAGAGAGTGTGGGTGGACTGGACCATTAAGAATTGGGTCACGGGGTTCGCTATCTACGTAGCTATTATGGTCGAAAGGTACCCCCAAATGGCAGCCCAGTTAATCAGCTACATTTCCATGATCCATGGGGCCGCTTCGGAGTTCCCAGTAACGGGTTGGCTTCAATACGACAACAAGTTCCGGCAAATGAAAGCAGTCCATCCGGCGGTAGCTTGGGATCAGCGGGAGATAAACATTTGGCATGCGGTATTTTATTCAATGGGGTCATTTAACAAGACGAGTCAGCCCTTTCGGGGGGACAGAGGGACGGGGGACAAAAAACTGGCTTGTTGGCAGTACAACAAGAATGAGTGCAACCGGGGCACAGCATGCAAGTTTAAGCATTTGTGTTCCTTCTGCGGGAAGCTGGGACACCCAGAGAGTAAGTGCTATAAGAAAGGGGGAAGTCCACAAGAGCAGCCTACACAGAATCAACCCCAGGCTAGGGGACGCAGTACACAAGCATCCTAAGACCCTACCAACTCCCATACAACTCCATGTGCTGACGCACCTCCTTAGTAAGTACAACAAGATAAAAGAAGCGCAGTTTCTACACCAGGGTTTTACATTTGGCTTTTGCATTCCTTCCAGTGCTACCCCTTCAGGTACTCCACCACGCAACCAGCGCTCAGTCCTTCGGAACCCAGAGGAGGCTAGGCAAAAGATCAGGAAAGAAGTGTCCTTGGGGAGGGTGGCCGGCCCCTTCCATCAACTGCCTAGACACGACTTAGTATGCTCACCCCTGGGTTTAGTACCTAAGAAGGAGGAGGGCAAATTCCGACTGATCCACAATTTGTCAAGTCCACCAGGGTTTTTGGTAAATGACAAACTGGACCCAGACCTATGCACAGTGCGCTACACTACATTCAATGTGGCAATACAGAAACTACAAAGGCTGGGAGCGGGAGCCCTGTTAGCAAAATCAGACATTGAGTCGGCCTTTCGCCTCCTGCCAGTTCACCCAGAGGACACCAAGTTTCTGGGTTTCACCTTTGAGGGAGAGTTTTACATTGACCTTTGCATGCCAATGGGTTGCTCTATCGCATGTGCAGTGTTTGAAACGTTCAGCAGGTTTCTCGAATGGGCAGTGCAGGAAGTCTTGCCATCAGTGGAGGTGGTGCATTACTTGGATGACTTTCTATTTCTTGGACCACCGGGCTCGTCGGCTTGCAGGAAGGCCCTGCTGGGCTTCCAGCACCTGGCCAAAGCACTGGGGGTTCCCTTGGCAGAGGAAAAAACAGAAGGACCAGGGACACAGTTAACTTTTGTAGGGATAGAAATTGACACGGAGGAAGGAGTATGCAGACTCCCCAAGGAGAAAGTAGAGTCCTTTGGGGCCGCAATAGAGGCCTGTCTGACGGCAAAGAAAGTGAAACTTCACCAACTACAAATCTTGTTAGGGCAGCTTAATTTTGCACTCAGGGTGATACCCATGGGCCGCGTCTTTTCTAGAAGCATAGCACGAGCGATGTCCGGCCTGAAGGCGAAACACCACCACCACACCAGGCTTCCTGCCGAGGTCAGAACCGATCTGGGGTTATGGAAGGAATTCTTGGCAGGCTTCAATGGAGCGGTAATCTGGCACCAACCCAGTCAAGCAAATGTGGAGTTAGAATTGTTCACGGATGCGGCAGACAGTGTAGGATTCGGAGCGATATTGGGCACCAAGTGGTGCATGCAGCATTGGCCAGGGGAGTGGGCAGTGTCTGGGCTCACCCGCAACATCACCTTTCTTGAGCTTTTCCCAATCGTGGTGGCTTTGCATTTGTGGGGTGACCTGCTGGAAAACAGGCATATAATATTTTGGTCCGACAGCATGTCAGCGGTAATGGCTATTAACAATCAGAGAGCGACTTGCCCCTGGGTACTGCGGCTGTTGAAAGAGTTAGTGCTAGGGTGCTTGCAGCGCAATGTATACTTTACAGCTAAACACGTGCCGGGGGTGGATAACACAGTTGCTGACGCCCTGTCCCGTTTTAAGTTAACAGAGATCCGTGCCAGATGGCCGCAAGCCGACAAACAGATGACGAACTTTCCGGAGGGGCTATGGAAGCTTGGTGCCCCACAGCTCCCGAGTTGATAACAGCGTTGTTGGCGTCCAAGACTAAGAGTATGTATGAGAAGGCATGGCAGGCATACTTGGTTATCGTTAGGGGGTCAGGGGCTGTAGAGAGGTGGTCACCGCATAGTGTCCTGGTATTTATCATACGGCAGAAAGAGAGCGGAAAACCCTTGCCCATGGTGAGGAGGCAGCTATCAGCAATAGCTTTTTATGCGGTCCTGGGGGAGGTGGCGGACCCCACAAAGGACCCGAGAGTCAAAAGGGCGATGAAAGGGTGGGAACGCTTGGCTCCAGGGGTAAGAGACAATAGAAGACCGATTGATGCTAGCAGACTGGCAAACATCCTGGAAGTGTTGCCTCGTATCTGCTTCTCAATGTTTGAAACACAATTGCTTAGATTAGCATACTCATTAGCCTTCTTTGGGGCCTTTAGAGTATCAGAACTACTTCCCGCTTCTAAGTCAGATAGGGAGGGGGGCTTACGCCTGGAGGATGTGATCCTAACCGGTGATGCTTTGCAGGTCAGAGTTCGGAGGTCCAAGACAGACCCATTGGGCAAGGGGACGTGGGTCCATTTGGGGTCAGTGACTGGGGCCACCTTTTGTCCGGTGACCTTGGCCCACATTTTCTTCCAGATGAGACCAAGTGGAGGGGACCAAAGAGTGTTAGTGCATGCCGATGGCATTCCCCTGACTAGATTTCAATTTACCAGGGTATGCAAGCGAGCATTGGAATCCCTGGGGGTGGAGACGACACATTTCACATCCCATTCATTCCGCATTGGGGCAGCCACAACGGCCGCAGCATTGGGTCTTCCCGGTGACACTATTAAGAGGGTGGGGCGATGGAAGTCATCATGTTTCGAACGCTATGTACGCCCTCACCTTGCATGAATCCCCAGACTGTCCTGCTCCCTTCCCTGCAGCGGCTGATTCTGTCTCCTTTACGATTTGATCCAGGTGTCCCGAGTCAGAGAACCCAAGTATGCTGGTGTGGCCACTCATTTATATATAGAGCAGGGCTCTTCTTCAACGAAACACACAGAGACAGAGGGCAGAAGGCGAAGGGAGTCGACCATCATTGGGTGGGGGTCGGCGGACAGCAGCTTGTAGAGGTGCCGAACGACTTAAGGCGGGCCTTGACCAGGGGCATGCCGGTCCCAGATGTGTTGGTGATTCATTCAGGTGGCAATGATATGATCCCAGCGGGCAGGAGAGGAGTCAAGGAAGCGCTGTTTTCTGCCCTTTCAGTGGTTAGGAACATGTTACCGGATACGAAAATATTTTGGTCGGAAGTGATCCCACGCCAGGTATGGGTAAAGGGGGCGCCAGTTAAGGCAGTCAATAAATCAGTAAAGAGATTGAATCAGTCTGTAGCAGAAATCCTGAAGAGGTCTAGCATCAGCACCATTAGGCACAAGCTAATTCAGGTGACAAGTCCCGCACTGTACGCACCGGACGGAGTGCACCTGTCCCATGCAGGGCTGGAGTTGTTTTTACAGAACATTTTGGGAGCACTCGCGGTGGAAGTAGAAGGAATGAGGGGGGGAGGGCGTATTTGCCAGGGAGCGCATCGCCCTGTGGCGGGGTCCTGGACAAGAGAAATGACAGGGACTCCGGTTGACGGCACCTGCTTGGCCCCAGAACAGGGCGCGCAGTCCATTGTGGGCTCCGGGCTGGCGGGAGAGGGGGCTGACCTGCTGGTGGCTCTGGACTCTCTGGCCCTACCCAGGAAGCCAGCGCTAGTTATCAGCAGTGATGAAACTACCTACGGCTCCGTTGGCCGGTGGGCGGTCAGCACAAAGGAGAGCAGGGTATCTTGGTTGTGGCCTGCTGGCACAACACGCAGCAAAGGGTCTGTGGAGAGTCAAATGTAAATACAAATAATGTGGAGATGTAAAGTATATAACCCTGATATCCTCTGGGCGTGCTGTGGTGTATTAAAATAAGCAATAATAAGTTGGTCAAGAGATTAACAGTGAGTGAGCCAATATGGAGATTGGCGTTATCTTGTTGACATTAATAAAGACTACGCTGTGAAGACCAACTACCGTCTGACTGGTTGTTACTGGGTCGTGACCTGCACGGCAAGGAGGGTGGTGAGAAAGGCGATGGTGTGGTGAATTGCACGTTGTATGCCAACTATGATTGGCACCACCCCACCTAGAGGGCGTGGGGCCTTTAGTGGCAACAAAGGGCGGAACCGGATGGAACTCTTCGGGGGCAAGCTACCCGGAAGAGTTTGTGGGCTGCAAGGACCCCGGAAGCACGTCACGCGGACCAGGGAAACCGAAACTGGCGCGGTATTTAAAAGTGCAGGGGAGAGGTAGAACCCCCTCTTTTGTCCCCTCGCCGTGTAGACGGCGACATCGCGGAGTATCGAAGTTGCCCACCCACCCATCCCTAAGCTTAGAGTTTTTAGTGGCGGGGTCCTGGACAAGAGAAATGACAGGGACTCCGATTGACGGCGGCTGCTTGGCCCCAGAACAGCGTTACAACAAACAAATGATGAACGGAATGCTGACAATGCAGACATTCTCCCCCAGTCAAGAGATCTGGGTTAAATCCATCGTTCTTTTGCCCACCGGTCCTAGGATGCTTGATTCCGGTCCAGGGAAGACATGGCTTGGCAGTTCGGGCTGGACTGTTCCCATGAGGCACAGGGTCAAGACTGATTTGCATATGGCCATGTCTGAACTGGGGTGGTGGAGTGGGCAAAAGAACGATGGATTTAACCCAGATCTCTTGACTGGGGGAGAATGTATGCATTGTCAGCATTCCGTCCATCATTTGTTTGTTGTAACGCTTTTCGCCCTTAGTGGGATGGGTATTCCCAGATGTGGGACCCGTGCTCACTACGCCACTGGAGTCAAGCTATCCTGGCTGATGACGGCTGATAGCCAGAAACCGGTCCTAGGATGCTTGATTCCGGTCCAGGGAAGACATGGCTTGGCAGTTCGGGCTGGACTGTTCCCATGAGGCACAGGGTCAAGACTGATTTGCATATGGCCATGTCTGAACTGGGGTGGTGTAGTGGGCAAAAGAACGATGGATTTAACCCAGATCTCTTGACTGGGGGAGAATGTATGCATTGTCAGCATTCCGTCCATCATTTGTTTGTTGTAACGCTTTTCGCCCTAAGTGGGATGGGTATTCCCAGACGTGGGACCCGTGCTCACTACGCCACTGGAGTCAAGCTATCCTGGCTGATGACGGCTGATAGCCAGAAACCGGTCCTAGGATGCTTGATTCCGGTCCAGGGAAGACATGGCTTGGCAGTTCGGGCTGGACTGTTCCCATGAGGCACAGGGTCAAGACTGATTTGCATATGGCCATGTCTGAACTGGGGTGGTGTAGTGGGCAAAAGAACGATGGATTTAACCCAGATCTCTTGACTGGGGGAGAATGTATGCATTGTCAGCATTCCGTCCATCATTTGTTTGTTGTAACGCTTTTGGCCCCAGAACAGGGCGCGCAGTCCATTGTGGGCTCCGGGCTGGCGGGAGAGGGGGCTGACCTGCTGGTGGCTCTGGACTCTCTGGCCCTACCCAGGAAGCCGGCGCAAGTTATCAGCAGTGATGAAACTACCTGCGGCTCCGTTGGCCGGTGGGCTGTCAGCACAAAGGAGAGCAGGGTATCTTGGTTGTGGCCTGCTGGCACAACACGCAGCAAAGGGTCTGTGGAGAGTCAAATGTAAATACAAATAATGTGGAGATGTAAAGTATATAACCCTGATATCCTCTGGGCGTGCTGTGGTGTATTAAAATAAGCAATAATAAGTTGGTCAAGAGATTAACAGTGAGTGAGCCAATATGGAGATTGGCGTTATCTTGTTGAAATTAATAAAGACTACGCTGTGAAGACCAACTACCGTCTGACTGGTTGTTACTGGGTTGTGACCTGCACGGCAAGGAGGGTGGTGAGAAAGGCGATGGTGTGGTGAATTGCACGTTGTATGCCAACTATGATCGGCACCACCCCACCTAGAGGGCGTGGGGCCTTTAGTGGCAACAAAGGGCGGAACCGGATGGAACTCTTCGGGGGCAAGCTACCCGGAAGAGTTTGTGGGCTGCAAGGACCCCGGAAGCACGTCACGCGGACCAGGGAAACCGAAACTGGCGCGGTATTTAAAAGTGCAGGGGAGAGGTAGAACCCCCTCTTTTGTCCCCTCGCCGTGTAGACGGCGACATCGCGGAGTATCGAAGTTGCCCACCCACCCATC
This sequence comes from Triturus cristatus, assembly GCF_964204655.1. Classification (NCBI taxonomy): domain Eukaryota; kingdom Metazoa; phylum Chordata; class Amphibia; order Caudata; family Salamandridae; genus Triturus; species Triturus cristatus. The sequence goes on from NC_140589.1 coordinate 530,202,211, forward strand.
CCTAAGCTTAGAGTTTTTAGTGGCGGGGTCCTGGACAAGAGAAATGACAGGGACTCCGGTTGACGGCGGCTGCTTGGCCCCAGAACAGGGCGCGCAGTCCATTGTGGGCTCCGGGCTGGCGGGAGAGGGGGCTGACCTGCTGGTGGCTCTGGACTCTCTGGCCCTACCCAGGAAGCCGGCGCTAGTTATCAGCAGTGATGAAACTACCTGCGGCTCCGTTGGCCGGTGGGCGGTCAGCACAAAGGAGAGCAGGGTATCTTGGTTGTGGCCTGCTGGCACAGCACGCGGCAAAGGGTCTGTGGAGAGTCAAATGTAAATACAAATAATGTGGAGATGTAAAGTATATAACCCTGATATCCTCTGGGCGTGCTGTGGTGTATTAAAATAAGCAATAATAAGTTGGTCAAGAGATTAACAGTGAGTGAGCCAATATGGAGATTGGCGTTATCTTGTTGACATTAATAAAGACTACGCTGTGAAGACCAACTACCGTCTGACTGGTTGTTACTGGGTCGTGACCTGCACGGCAAGGAGGGTGGTGAGAAAGGCGATGGTGTGGTGAATTGCACGTTGTATGCCAACTATTAGGAATCAATGGGATTAATAGCCAGCGAATAAGCGCGTTTTGTTTGAAGCATCCTCCGATAATCACAGGTCTATTAGTCCTGTCTCTGCTGGGACAAATCAGCCGGCTGGTTGTTTCCCTTCCAGGTTTCATGGCAGCAGACCACAGACATGTCGAACACAGTGGCGCCCCGGCTAAACAAGTGTTAAATGTTTAGTAGGGACTGCTATATGCTACACGACTTCTGCCTTCCTGATAATGTGTCCCAACGGTAAGAGCTGCCGACTTTGGAACAGAGGGAAACAGGTTCCAGCCTCGGCATCGACTCAGCACCCTGTGATAGTGGGCAAATGTAATATCTCCGTGCCAACCAAAATATAAATGTATTCTTGTGTGACGTAACTGGTGCTCATTTAAAGCGCTCCAATACCTTTGTGTCGAGTTCGCGCTACTAAAAACTGCAACAACAAAAAAATAACTGAGCCAATGCAGTAGCCGCTTAAAAGCCTTTTGTTGCAACGTTGGTGCGTCAATAAAATGATATACATTTACTCAGCATAGATCAAACAAGCCAGTTTACGCTGAAGTTTATGCTGAAGAGGACACTGTTCTTCGCATCCCATTTTACGTGTAGTCGTTCACCGCTGTTAATGTTGCATATTTAGCAAGCACTGATATGACCCCAGTCTCACTTACCGTTCCAAATACATAAGAAAAGGTAAATTGTCTTTCACCAGACATTTAGGGACTATTTTGTTTGGTATGCAACATATAAACGTGTGGGAAAGGAAATTCCCCAAATGTCACCATGATCATGGATTTTATATACCGTGGTAAAATGGTTTGACTTTTCGTGCTGATGTAAGCCCTCATTTAAGGCGCAGTAAAACTGCATAACGCACACATAGGTTTCATCTATATAAGAAACGTGCTGGGAACCGTGCAAGCAGAAAAAAATGCAATTGTGTACGTTTTCGGGCATTTTTTTGCTACGTAAAATTATTACATCAAAACAAAACCACCAGAAAAAGGCATGTGAAATTTAGATGGGTAAAGATGTGCAAAAACGCGTGGTAAGGATTTCCAAGAGTTGTGTGCTCAATATCAACCAGTGCTTGGATGCTTTTCATATGTAGCATTTCAAACAAACTCAGTAGACATTCGTGTTTTTTATATCTGATAATGTCGGAAATTCCAGTTAAGTAGTTTCACATAGTATTTAAATTGTTTGAGTTATTGGCATGACATTTGTGGAGCATACTAGCTAATTTTGCTCACCTAAGAGAAACTTCACTTGGCAAAACTGCGAATCCCAGAGCCTTTTTGCAAAAACAGCATCTGCAGTTTTTTAGGGGCATTGATGGCCTATAAGAATGGAGATATTCTACCAGGTGGGAGTAACTTGTTAATATTTTCTGTGCCCGATAAGATTTGGAACCTGGGTGTTCCCTGAAGGAGTTTAAATCTGATGTTGCGGCTTACACTAATCAAAATCTTTGATTACATTCAAAATGCTTTCTATGCATTTCTCACCATTAAAGCACACGCCAGACTGTAGAAAAATCCAAACACACAAGATGATGGACGGAATGTTGCACATAGGCAAAACATTCACCCCCAGCACAGATCTGGGTTTAATCGTTATTTTGCTCACCACGCCACCCCAGTTCAGACATGGCCATATGCAAATCAGTCTTGACCCTGTGCCTCATGGGAACAGTCCAGCCCAAACTGCCAAGCCATGTCTTCCCTGGACCGGAATCAAGCATCCTAGGACCGGTTTTGGGGTTTCACCGCTCTTCAGCCAGGATAGCTTGACTCCAGTGGCGTAGTGAGCACGGGACCCACGTCTAGGCATACCCTTCCCACACAGGGCGAACAGCAAAACACACTAGATGATGGACGGAATGTTGCACATTGGCAAAACATTCACCCCCAGTCACATATCTGGGTTTAATCCATCGTTATTTTGCTCACCACGCCACCCCAGTTCAGACATGGCCATATGCAAATCAGTCTTGACCCTGTGCCTCATGGGAACAGTCCAGCCCGAACTGCCAAGCCATGTCTTCCATGGACCGGAATCAAGCATCCTAGGACCGGTTTCGGGGTTTCACCCCTCTTCAGCCAGGATAGCTATGTAGAAAAATCAAGCAATGGGTGAGGCAAAGAGATTGGCTCACAATGAATTATTTTTTTAGTGTAAACAAAATGAGAGAAATGTTCATAACTGCATTTGCAGAATGTGGTTTTGAAAATATAGGCTAGCTCCAGGATTGCAGATTTACCACACTGTGAAAAGTCCGATGTTGTAGGCGTAATGCTATCTAGGAATCTAAAAGATGTAAATATTCGAGACTCCAGAATAGGCAAAATAGAGCTTTGGCAACGAGAGGCGTTGGTTTCCTATTTCCCGTTTTTGGTGATTTGTTACTTAATTACGTAGGAAACAAATCCTGTCAAAGACAGCTGCATCTTGGCCCGGGTTACTGATGCTCAATAGCACCGTTGCTTTCATTCGCTATTTTATTTAACCCTCCCCGTCACCATGCTGCTCATTTATTGTCCCATCTGTAAAACACCATGACACAACTGCGCCCAGCAGAAACCATTTGCAACTGGTCAACAGAAATTTGAAACAGGCAACGTGCGTCCAACACATAAATCCAACAGTGCCCCAGGCGCTCATCTGTATCTCGTCAACAAGTGGGAGAGGAGGGGGAAGTGCACGGAACAGGCTCCCTCGGAATGCATCTATCTACAAATAACAAACAAAAGGCACGGCTGCCAGTAATCCAACTGAGGTTTGCCGTGCTAGTTAAATACATTTTTAAAAAGTGATGGGGAGATCGCTGCAGGCAGGAAAAACAAATGTTTGCAATGCAATAGGTCTCGCATTTAAATGTTCGCCCATGGCTCGCTAAATGTAATCAGAGCACGTTGTGCCTACAGGAGAAACTCAATAAAGAAAATAGTGCCCAGAGACTAAAAAAGGCGGACCGTGAAACATCCGAAGTAAAAGGGCCAGTTGCCAAGGGAGGTTACAGATGAAGACAAGGCAGTACTAAGGAGGGACTAACAAGTCTCTTTATGAATCAGACACCAGCATTTACGTAGGACACTGACACAAGCCAATGACAAATATAGGCGGAGAGTGGGCGGAGCTACTATTACATACTCCACTACAACAAGTCTCCCAGAGCAGCGCATGCGCGCTGACTCTAGGCTTGACCTAAAGAGGACCCTCTTACATATCGACCCTTTCTTCAGTGATATCTCTCTGAGAAAGATGGGTCTGCCCAATTGTAAACAAAAACTGAGCCCCCATAAAGCACCTCGCTCCTTTACTTTTTCTCTTGGCCATTACTATGAGGCCCCAGGGGTCTGGAGGACCAGGGTTCTGCATCTGAATGCAACTTTGCCATTCCCTGGACTCACCTTTTTACAAAAACAACAGGCCCTCAACAGTGAATGCTTACCTTGAGGTGACTTGCTGCACTGGGTGAAAGGGAGAGAGCAGAAGAATCTCGATTTGCTTTGAATAGTAAATCCCAAAATAACACTTTGCATCAGGTTTGCATTACAAAAGTAATAGAAACCCGATGCAAAGCATTAGTAAATCTGGACCTTATTTTCATTTTGAGAGGTGTACTTTTAATACACAAATAAAAAGGTTTGCATTAGGTACAGTCTGATTACATGTTACTAAAATGTTTATTTTGAAAACGCTTGTTTTTATCTTAAACACTACATTATTTTATGGCAGCTTACATACTGTGTGTAATACATTTTTAAAATAATGGCTTACATATTCATAGTGCTTTCTGTCACAAGCTGGGACCTTGTAGCACTAGAAATACACATCAGTTTTCCCCACTGTGGGAACCAGGATTTAATTCTGTGACTCTCTGGTCACACACTCAGACCTCTGCAGTGACCGCATTAACCAACTGAGGTTTTATAACGTAAAAGAGTACATTTGGAACCAATTAGTTTAGCTTTATTTTTTGCTCCTTATTTTATATGCAGCTACCCAGAGGTAAAAGTAAAACAAATCTAAATATTTGTTCTTTTTAGCTACTGTTTTGACCCTTCCTCCACAATCACTGACACTGCCTCACAGCACTCAGGAGTACACTTTCAACGATTGAACTTTATTTATTTTTTGTTTAAGGTATTTTATATCCAGTTGCGCAAAGGTAAAAAAATATCAAATACAAAATATTTTCTTCTTTTTATCCATTTTTCGACCTGCCACCAATAAGTAATGACTAAAACTGCCTCATGGCACTCGGAGATATAGTTCCCACGTTTTTTTAATGCTCTTCAAGGGCTGCATGTAAATGAAGACTGCCTGAAAACATGCCAAATAAACAAGATCATGTTTCAAGGCCACCTTTATTTACTTGCAGAGGCATTTGCGCCCCCATGGGAATGCAGCTACAGACCCCCACGGGGGCGCGTCCGACAGACTGAAGACCCCTGGTATAGATGATGAAGAACATTAGTAATGCATGCAGATAGTAGACTCAGACCCAGCAATAGTTAAAACTGACCTTAAAATGGATCCCAATCGGGTCCTTAACTTTACAAACACTGCTCGGTTTTTCGTCAAAGACTGTACAAACCCTTACGGTAAGCCAGTCAGAGATGCAGTCCATGTTTGCATTTCATGTTGTACTTAATCTTGCATTCCTTTCCAGATGTGTTGCTCATGCTGTGCACTGAAGTGCTGTGTGTCTGGGTGAGTTAAGATTGTGGGTGGGTGTTATGACATGGCATGATTGAGAGCTCTGGAGCTGAGGCGGACGGCACGAGTCTCTCACAGTTAGGGTCGCACCTGGCTGTTCTTTACCAGCCTGGCCTCTTTAAGTCCGTGCTGGTAAAAATATCAGGAAAAGCAGTGAAATCCAGTATTTCCCCTTCGGAAACATAAAAACTGCAAATACATAAGGAGATCAGTTAAAAAATATTTAATGGTTGTGGAAATCATTTCAGAATGACTGTTAAAGTAAATAGAGGGATAATTGTCGTGTTACAAAAGAATCCTGTCAAATTTACATGACTTCTTTTTTACCTACCAGCTTTTGTCTGTTAAAGAATGAAAATAATAAATAAATGGCCTGTTTTCCTTAGAAAGGTGGCAACCCTACTCACTGTGCATGTCAGAGGATCATTAATGTGGTCAGATTAAATGCACATCTGATCCTTGGCATCTCTGCAGAGAGCGGTGATTACATCTGTGCAAATTATAATTGATGGAAGTGTATGAAGGGGGTTCACAGATGTTGAAATATGTACAGTACCAAAGAAAGAGAAAATGCAGTGATTATATGTGAGTGGACGGGCTTTGTGTGTTGGGCAATGGTGAAGTGAGGGAGATGAAAGGAAGTACGTGCAGAAGGAGAGTGTAAAAAGATGTGCTTTAGATGAAAGAGGATTTCAGAAATAAGTGGGGAGGAAAAGGGTGTATTTAACAACAAGAGATTCAGATTACACTTCTCTATTCTTTACTGCAAAATACTAGCAGCCAATCAAAATGTTTAACATATAACTGCATTTCCATGAACACAGGAACATGTCAATCAGCAGTCCACCAAGCACAATAAGGCAAGCCCCTGTAAATATGAAAGAAGCTATCTAGCTGTCATATGTAGAGTATACTGATGATATGTCATTCATTTCTGATAGCGATTTTACTCATTATTTGACCTCTTTCATCTCCTGACTCTATATTTGGCCTAATGCGCCTTCTCCTGGGAGATCTTGGTCCTCCGTAGTGCGACTTGGAACCTTTATTTCAGGAAGTATTTTCAATTTCTTTTATTTAGTCCTACTGCACGAGCAACTTCAGCGTGGAGCTGGAGTTCAGGCCTGAACCATGTGTTGGACTTTTTCCACTGAGTTCCGTCCTAGTTCTTTGACTTTTCCTTTGTGAACAAAGGACCCTAGTTTGTGGCTTCAACAGTGAATAAGAACGTTGTTGAATTTCAAGTTAATCACTGTAAAGTAAATTTGATGAATGCCATTGGTTATTTTGGCCCACCGAGGCCTTCCTCACGGAGAAGTGGCGCGGTTGCAATAATTCAACAGGGATTAGTCTCCAAAGGGCATGACTGCTCCCTCCACTGCTAATTTATTCTATATTGTTCCTTTGTGGTCCATTATTGCTTTCCTTCAGGCATGCACATTGTGCAGGTTAGTATTGGATGCTCATGCACATCCTTTCTCTTTCTCTTCATGTCTGCCTCGCTACAGAAGATGCATATTGGGGCACATGCTTTGGGAAGATATTGCGACTGTGGCAGTTCTTCTTGTCATCATGGATTTCTTCCTGAAAAAGGTAAAAAAAAAAAAAACTATCGGTAAGCAAAGTAAGAATTTGTATCATATAAAGAATTTCATTTCTTTTCTTTTGCGTCTTGCTCACCATCACCTAGGATGCGTGCAAGGAGGCCTAGGGTAGGATCTGAGTGAATGTCGAGGGCAGACTTTGTAGAATCATTTCTGAACTATGTCTCGTTTGCAGTTACTTGTTCCTCCTCATACTAAACCAGACTCAGATAAAGGTCTTGATCTTCTTCTTGCAAGAGCGAGGAGGACAAAGACTCTACCTCTGACCAAAGAGGCAAACCACTTGATAAAGAGATTTTGCCTGCACTTCTGATCAGAGCTCTCAGCACCATGGGTTTTCCTGTAATGGACATGCCTGGTACATTTTCTGAACCTATATTGAGACCCTTTTTATGTGCTCTATCACTGGGGTTTTCTTTACATCTATGAAACAATACAAGGAAGATAGATGGGAAAACAAGGTCTGAGAAACAGAGGGGATAGGGACCTGTACAAGCCCACCCAAACTCACTTTCATGGAACAGATGTATAAATATTGTACTACAGTAGACTAAAGACATGTTTTATTGTCTCTCTGTGGCATGATTTAAAGCAAGAAGGCCAGTTACAACACTTAGGGACTCATTACGATGTTGGTCGGAAAGCCTCCGCTCGACACCGACTCTGATTTGGGACCGACCGACTTGCGTTCGGCGGTTCTGACCGGATTATGATGCGACCGAACACTGATCAGTCGGATTCCCATTGTTTCCTATGGGAGCTCTTGTTACGCCTGAGAACCTGTTGTAACAAAGGCTCCTATGGGGAAATGGGGGGTGTGTGTAAAACCCTGCACCCTGTCGCAGGTGCCCTATGGTGCCTGCCACACAGTGCAGGGTTTTACAGGGTAGGTATCCCCTCGGGCCATCAACCTCAGGCCGCTGGGGCTAGTGGGACCTGCCTGGAGCCCCCAAAGTCACTTTACGTCAGCCTTTCCGTGTCGGACTGGCCGACGCGGAAAGGCTGTAGTAGATCGATATCATAATTCCGAGGTCGGAAATGCTGTCCATAGGGGTGTATGATGCATTTCTGACCGACAGGAATACTCCGCGAGTCTGTCGGACCTGATTCGAAATGACCGGACAGTTTACATTCCGACCGCGAACATCGTAATCAGTCAGTCAGAATGTAAACCGGCCAGGTCGGTCAGAAGGGCACCGATGCAGTCAAGGAAATTCCGAATGTCTGGCAGAGGCTTTCCGCCCGACATTGTAATCGGCCCCCAAATATCTATTCTATTTTTTGATTATGAATGGTTAGTGATGGCCTTTTTTCATATTTTCTTCTCCCTTTTGAGGTTTTTGAAGGCCAGTATTACCCATAAGTAACAACTAGGATGAGGGATCTAGGGATGATGTCTTATTCAGTCTTGGGTAATCTTCATTATCTTTAGTTCTGCTCATCCTCATAACAGTCATTACACCCTGCCCATTTCCTCATAACTGCTATCCTTCAAATAAGTTTAAGTCAGGAAGAATGCTGGGCAAGTTATCCTTTTATAGTTCTCACTACGGTGTCTAGGGCTTTGTGCAAAACATATTTCTATGTTTTTTTCTCCTGTATAGAGATGGGAGCACCTCATAAATAATGACTGTGATGAGGATCACAGTAGAACTGTGATTATCAGGTGTTACTGCACATATCGGAACTTGTTAGGTTACTCATATCTGAGTCATAAATATTTACCCGCCTTTCTGTTATGCAAAGACAAGGCTTTTATCGGTTTTCAGTTCTTTCAGATAGACCTTGACTCACTATCACTTTTTTTACAATTTTTGAATTACTTAATAAAATAAGTCTTTCCTAATCCTGACAGTCTTGGGCAAACTGGAAATCCTTTTATTGCCAAATCATTGTGGGGTAAGAGTGTTTTATGCTGCAACTGCCATATAGTAGGAATGTTTATATTAATGATGGGGACAGGTTGGCTAGACTGCCCTAATGATTAGCATGTCATACACACACTCACTAAAATATTGATTGAGCACTGCATATTGGAGAATCATAGTTTCCCTTTGATCCCCATCTTCACAAATCCCTGGTGCCCCTAACTAACTATAGTGTCCTTGGTAGCAAGTTTATGTGATAACTTCAAGTCATCAGGGACATTATTTTCAGGTACTTATCTGTCCGTTAGCATTCTGATGCATTCTAGGAACTGTGGTTTTGGTTCACGTCAAATGAACCAATGGGAATTAACAAACTTAAAAATAGTCATTTATATAAGGAAACCTGGGACCAGAGCATGGTGTCCCTAATAATATGGAGAAATCTGATTATGTACCTGGGAACGATTATGTTACACAACAACATCCTTTACTCATGTAGTAACAGTTAATCTGATATTATGGAGGGATCCTTTTTTACATTATACAAGGTAATCATGCTTGTCCAAGCTCACAGTAGGTGGTAGGACATTTCTTGAACGTAATGTCTCTGTGAATTTTCTTGCACTCCTTTCATGGAAATCAGAAGACATTTGTCTCTGGCCATCTTTTGCCTTAACTTCTCCTAAGAGGTTTGGAAGAGTGTGACTGTCTCCACCACTAGCCATGCACAATTTTCTCCTTCTTTCACCTGCATTGCCTCCCACTCTGTGGCAAGAATCAGGTGCCTGAATTGATGCTTCACTGGATTATACTTCTCAACACATGAGAACACTTTATGGTATCAAATCTGTTTTATTATTTTACTGCAAAATACAAGACAGGCACGGATATCCATAGATAGACCAGTCTCAAAAGAAATAAGAGAAATGAAACAATACAAAACAAAGACCCCACAAATGTCTTTCACCCCTGCCTCTCCTATACTTACTTAGTAGCTATGTCAACTGGAAAGTCGTTGTCCTCAGCGATCTGAGGAAGCCCCTGGTCAGCTACTCTGTTAATGTGGTAGGACATGTGGCATGTGGGGGTCTGTCATGAGCCAGCTCTCGGTCTCTCAAGGAGAAGACAGAGGACTCTCAGAAATTTGGGGCATGTTAGCTCAATAAACCCCTGAAAGAGAAAGGTGAAAAAGGAGATCCATACCTCCTGATAGGTGTCAGGGCGGTGCTCTGCTGCTAAGGTCAATTTCTTCATGCCTAGAATCAGCCATAGTCTGTGCAGCCAGGAAATGTGTGCAGGAACTTGTCGGAGCTCCCAGAGGGAAATAATGGCCTGGAAGATAGCCCCTATGGCAAGGCCTATCTGACTTCCAGCTTGGATTTTAGCGGGTAGGTTAAGGCTTTGGGAAGTCCTAGCAGGATATATGTAGGGAAACGCAGCAGCTGGGTGTCCATGTGCATGTCAGTATCCTTCAACAACTCCTCCCTGTAGCGGACCAGCTTGGGGCAGGACCACAGGAGGTGTAGGAGAGTGCCCACGGCGCTATATTTCCGGCAACAAGTCATGCTGCACATTGGGTTTCCCTGATGCAGTCTGGCCGGCATGAGGTACCAGTATGTCGGTATTTTGACCACTCTTTCTGTGCTAGTAGCATTATGCACTGTGTGGCACACGCTGTAATAAATACCCTGCCATTCCTTATGTGTGCGGGGGCACACCACCTCCCTCTCCCAGTGTAGTTGTGCTACTGATGTCTCTCCTACAGTAGCTCATTTGATAACGGCATACATTTTGGAGACAAGACGCTTGTCACCATCTTTTGTAATCAGCCATTTCTTAAAGGGTGTCAAGTATCTCTGCGCCCCAGGTCTCACCATGGGTTGCAGGACCCAGCGGTGGATCTGAAGATAGAGGAGGCATTCCGTTTACCGGATCTCATAGTCCTTTTTAGGTCTCGCCTAGCTATTGTGCCTAGTAAGAGGGGCATTTCAAAGTGCTCCCAAAAGTGGATTGCATGGCAAGCACGCGCACGATCACGTGCATCGTGCCGCCATGCAATCCGTTTTGGGAAGCGCTTCAGCTCACTGGCGCGTGCATGTGTAGCCACAGCCTCTGCATCATACTTCAAAGGGTCCGCTCCCCCGCCTGGAATGCGCTCCCCCGCCCCCGCCACAGCATGCCGAGAGATTGTTTCCTCATGGCGCCTCTCACAACTGTCCCTCCCCCACCACAGGGCTTTTTCATGGTTTCTTTGCGACCCCTTGCTCCTACTTGCATCTTCTGGTCTTTTGGAACTTTTCGGTGTTGTCCGGACGGCTTTCCCATGTGCACCGTTTTGACTCCCTTCAATAACCCGAACACCAGTGTCCCTGTGTGTCCACATAACCCCCGACTCTACTCGCACCGTATGCCACAATATCTAGTTTGGAATGTATAGTTTCCGCTGTCAGTATGTGTTGCATCAATAGGGCACATTTGCTGCACTTTGGCCTCCCTACGGTCAGTTAACCCTTGTAATATTGTCGCCATGCCGCTGCAAAGAACGCTGCTTACACCCGTTGTCTTTTTCAGTATTGCTATTTTGAGATTTAATATTTGCAATTTAACATTTTATTGCATTTCGGTGTTCATTTCGAAACTCCTTTCTTGTGTCTGGTGTTTTTTGAGCATCTTCAAAAGAACACAACGTACTTTTTGTTGCGTGTTACTTTAATTACTCTAACATAGATTCATTTTGTGTAATTTATTAAACTCAATGTTTTTAAATGATTACACTTAGTAAGAGAATTATTGTTGGAGATGCCTACCTAAATGACATTATCCATTTAAATGTATGCTCTTCCTGCCAGTAAGTTTAAGGCACTGTCGAGTCAAATGCCACGATGAAGAGCATTATGAACACTTCTCATACGTGCTAGTACGTTGTAATGCCTTAGATTTGTTTAACGACGTGGTCGATGATAGAGATATATATATATATATCGCTAATGGGTATGAGTTATATGAATTGCATATTAGCTTGCACTGTTAAATTCTGTGTCTGTTGTTATCAAACACGATCTGGACGTAGCTTTTTAGGAGTTAACTTAACATCTAGCATGTTATTTTTGGTTACAGTGTTGGGATATTATTTGACTTGTTTTGCTATTTTTTTAACGACCATTATTTGCGTCCTCCCCAAATCCCATGTATTTAAAAAAGAAAATTGTATTTATTTCATAATTTAAGTTTTTCTACGTAAGCTTGTTGTTTGTATCCAGTTTGAAGGCTGCCATTTTCTTCTGGAAAGTGAGAGTGTATAAATATAAACAATACAGTTGTGAGGTCACCAGTTCACAGAAAATATTTTTTTTATGTAAACACTCGTATTATATTTTAATTAGTTGGTGTTGGGGAAATAAACAAGCATTTGCAATGCAACAAGGTCTCGCATTTACGCAAGCTTGAGCTCTTGGCATTGTAAATTACAATACCTTTTATTTAGGTTTTGGTTTATAAAACATAAATAAAAACGCATTGTCATTTACAATGTCAGTAGCTTAAACTCGTGTAAATGTGAGACCTATTGCATTGCAAATGCTTGTTCAATTGGTCGAATGTGATAAGCCAGTTGGAATAAAAGAGGTGCCCTACTGATTTACAGCCTGCCTGCTGCCAGGCACAAAAGCCATGGGATGTAGGCCCTGGAGAAGTTGGATTTCCCCCAACTTAGCGTCATTGGGGAGGATAAAGTAGTCAAGCCCCTGTGTGTAGCTATGGAATCCCAGGTCAAAAGGCTAGCTCTGTGACTGGTGATGAGTAGAGACCACAGGCCCTGTGCTTTCGTGGGATGCAAGATAGCTTCCTCACATGTGTTCCCGCCACCGCTTAATTCATAAAACACCAGTGGTTCTCCAACTCACTCCTGGTGTTATTCTACCAGAAATCGAAGTTGCGCTGCTTGGTAGTATCGCAGTAGTTTCTGGATCCCCTGGCCTACTCCTGAGGCCAGGCGGTATCCCTGAGCCCGGTGCATTCATAGACATTTGCCACTCCATAGAAAGGAGCTCCGTCTGCAGCTGCTTCAGTAAGCCTGGAGTGGCCAAGAACAGGAGGGCCTAGAAAAAGTATGGGGCTCTTGGGAGTAAGGCCATCGTCAGGGCAGCTATGCAGCCAAGCCAGGGGAGGCAGTAGTTCTCCAATGAGGAAAGAACCGATCTGGTCTGGTGTATGAGGTTGTGATAATTAAGCACCACAAGTGAATTAGCTATCTGAACCCCAATGATGGGGCTCAGTCAGGCAATACAGATTCACTGGCCGTTCCTGGAGGGGCAACGGTATATTAAGGATTGAGAGCCTGAGATTTCTGTAGGTTGACTTTGAATCTGTTCTAATTTGTAAATTTTACAAAAAATGGAGGACTCATTATATATTAAGCTACCTGAAGCACTTAAATTACTATCAATGTCGTCCTGCTTATCTATTTTTGCAGTCCCTTCTGACAATTGATATTTGCTTCAGAATGTCATCTTTTCTGTGGAGTGTCATTTATGCTAGGATGTCTGTCTTATGAATTTTATGATGATCTACATTAATTTTATGAAATAGGGATTGCTTTGGGTGAGCATGACAGGTTTATATGGCGGGCCCAGTTTTCTTAAGGTTCTTACTTTCCTGCTGCTCTATGATAACGCACCATGAATATTTTTAAAGATATAAGTTACAAATTTCTCTATTTGATTGTTAAATAGGCATATGGAAAGGACTGCCCTTTTATAATTATGGGCTGATCTGTATGTGCTTGGAACTCTGTTTTTATGACATCGTCTTACCTTTATATTCGTTGTATTGTGCTTTTATGGTCTGATATCTTCTTGACCGAATAAAGATGTTAAAGAAAGACTTTGAATCTGAAGGGCCTGTCCAAGAGCAGGAGCTCATTTAGGAGGGCAGGAAGGGATTACAAAAGGCTAAAGCAACACAAGGACATCATCAGCATAGAGACTGATGTGTCAGCCCTGAATTAAATCCCTGTGATGCTTTTTATGTGCCAGGGATAAGCCCACGTAGTGAAGCATCTAATTTCTTACATTGATTAGACACCCTAGCACACGTGCTATTCAAAATTAAGGCTCTTTTCCACACGAGGTTTACAGCGTGGGGGACGTTTCAAAGTCTGACAAGACATTTATCTGAACCTTGACTCATAACTACTGAAGAAAAGCACTCACTGACCGCACTACGGAGAACGCTAAATTATATTTTCTGTTCTATTGGGAGAATACCCACACCCCACGCCACAGGATTATTGTGGCCTGGAATTATCGCCACAATAGGAACTGATTTCAGTATTGCTGTTCAGCCGTGAACAAGTCGCGTGTATTATATTACTGAGGCGACGAAACACGTGTTGGCCTATGAACATCTTATTGGATTAAAGACAAGAAAGAGAAAAAAGAACTCGACCAATTATTTTATTGTTGTGTTGTGAATAACATGGGAAAAGAGCCTTAATTTTGAATAGCACGTGTGCTAGGGTGTCTAATCACTTACTCTTGTCGCTTTTGCCACAATAACTTGGGGAAGCTGGTGGTTCTCCCTCACCCTGTAGCACCGTCAGTAATTAGCGAACTCTTCATTAAATATGCAGTGAAACCACCTAGAGCGCCTGTTTCCTATTAACCGTACCACCTTAAGAAATTTCCTAAATTTCTTACATTGTCCTACTTTTCACATTAACATTTCTGCTGTGACTTTTTGCATATATTTGCGTGCATGACAATTTTGGATTCGTTTCTCTGAAACGACTTTTTTTACACATCTAGCTTCGCACAACATTATCACGATGCCTCGAACATCACGTTCACGGCCATTTTACGCACTATGTACAAATGTTGTTCTATCTTCAGCCATGGGGCGACAGGGCTATCTACATAGCCATAACATCGCTAATCTTTGTGCACACTGCCTGGCTGTTTTCTATTATAAATAAAGAGCATTCCAAAAGATTGGTAGAGGAGGCACTTCAGCTGACAACGAGGGTCGCTGCACGCTGAGACTTCACAATGCAGTGGTCTGACATCTCGTGAGGGGTGCCCGGTTTGTTACCAAGACGGGGTCCTACATTCTCTACCTGCAGGGTTGGATCATCCGTTGGGGGGATTTTTGGCTTCATACATACACACACTGTAGGTACACTCAGAGTAGGATTCACATAGTAGGAGTACGCCTGATGTCTGCCTTGTTTATATGCCTACATATATAATCTGTTTTAGCAACACGGTAGAACTCTATCTACTATTTACTCCTTTGGTGCCTGTAATCACATTCATCTGCTTCTGTGTACTGATTATCGCAACACATCTATTCTATTCTATTATATTCCACACTTTTGGGAGATACATATCCCATTTACTTGTCCTTATGTGCGATGGATTATGGACACTAATATCCATTTATAAAGCATCTTTTTGTTTAGTTGAGTACAGAGTCATTCATGTTTAAATTTATAGTGGGAAAGTGCTCTTCTCCATTTGTTGGGGACGTATGAGGGTCACGTCTCTGGCTCATTGCACCACGCTCAAATTCATTTTTACAGCCACAACACTTTAATGACTGGTGCAGGGTTTTGCTGCCCCGACCTCTCTTTGTACAAGAATAACATTGGTTCAATAAATATATTGAAAACATCCCACTGTGTATTCTCTGTATATGTCTCTGAGCACAAGTGAGCACTAGTAACTTAAAGGTTCTGATCTGTTTCCACGATCCCTGAGGGGTCAGGGTTGTCATGTTCAGTAATTGACTGAAACGATTCGCTCCCTGGTAAGGTTAGGGAGACTTATGGTGGCACTGTGAGCTAGCTGGTCTCTAGGCCAACATATCCTGGGGAATCAGTCTAGGCACTTCTTTCAAAGTTTATGTTGTCCAACAAACGTGCAGATCCTACGGATTAGTGGGAACTACACTGTCATACTGCACTCGCTGAGCCATTGGTTCCACGTAGAGTACAAATAATAAGGGTGATAATGGACAGCCCTGCCATGTCCCCCTGTGCATGGGGACAGGTTCTGAGCCAACACCATTGACTCTCACTGAGTCCCTGAATCTGCTCCCAAATCCAAAGTGCTCCAGGGTTGCCGCTAAATAGGGAAAATGGACCCTGTCAAATGCTTTCTCCACATTAAAGGCCAGCAGCCTAATCTCCCCTCGAGAGTGTCTAGCATTGTCAATGAGATGCAGGATCCATCTGGTATTGTCTCCACATTGCCTATGGAGGATAAATCCTGCTTGATCTGGGTCGATCAAGGTTGGCAGTAAGGGGCTGAGGCAGACTGCCTAGATAGGAGTGAAGAGCTTGGCGTCCACGTTGATCACAGAAATAGGGTGGTAGGAAGAAACCGTAATTAAGTTTGTTTTTCCCCAGTTTCAAGATCAGCATTATGGAAGTCGGCAGCATTGATTGGGAAAGAGACCCTGTATCCACGAAGGACTTGTACAACGTAGTAGGAGGAACATGATGGTCTGACAGAAGGTTTTATTGAATTGGGGGGAAGGTATCTGGGCCAAGCAATTTTAGGGGTTTCAAGCGGGCAGTGGCTCAATCGCGTCCTCAATACAGATGAGCCACTCAAGGGATTCTGCTTGTTGTTGGGTAAGTTGGAGGTGCTTGTGCCCTGAAGGTATGTGTGGCTGTCAGCATCTCGGTGGTCCTGTGTGTCATACAGCTGCTTGTAGAACTTCCTAAAGCCCACAGCTATGTCAGAGTCCTCTGTCACTTCTGAGCCATCTGGTCTTCAAATGACCCTGATCCTATTAATCTGCCTTTGACACGCAACCTATGGTCTAGCAGTTTACCACATGTTGCTCCAGGTGTTAAACTTGTGTAGGAGTCGCAGCAGAGCATTTTTGTTCCTTGTAATTCTGTTCTTTTTTCCTATCACAGGTTGTTCCCAGCTGCGGTGAAAGCAATATTTACCCCTCTCATCACAACTTTCAGTGTCTACCAAAGACTGGCTATAGACTTGGCGCCTGTGTTGTTGGTCGATAGAAAGTCCACTAGTAGGTGCCCCCCACATGAATGCGCGTAGCTAGCATAGCTATAGCTGTAGTGTAGCATAGCTGGCAATCTGCCCCTGCTCTCAGCCACTTTATCCCATATAACCCTTTGGAATGAGTGGGAGAAACATATGGCCACGCCATTCCTTTTGGCAGGGCCAGACGAAAACTATTGGTGGGAGAAATGTCGGGATTTCATCATGTGCTTCTTGAAGGAGACATATCTCTCCTCCCAAGCTCTCAAACCATGAAAGCATGGCTTTTCTTTTAACTAGGCTATTTAAACCCCGCACCTTGAGGCTGACTATCTTAAGTGGTGTATTATTATAAGTCCAAGTTGTACAGAATACTATGGGACAGCCTAACAGGCGAGAGGAGAAACTGTTAGGCATCTCCTGTATGAAGTGCCTGGGTGTGTGGTTGCCTTTAGGATCCCCAGGATGAGTATAACAAGAAAGTGTACAGTTCCCCGTGAAAAAACTAAACACTAAAACATTATAACAACAGAGTATCATGAGCCATGGTTGCGGGGTCTGGGCAAAGACCCCGAGAGGGTTTTGTGACCCAGCACCAGTGCCGGTCTCAGCCTCCGGGTGTTCTTAGGTGAGGCATTGTTTGTGTCATGGGGAAGATTCATGAGTTGACGAGCCTCCTCCAGGGTCCTGATTGAATGGAGTCTGTCCTCCCAGCGAAAGATTATCTGGAGCGGGTGGCCCCAGATATACTCTATGCTTTTACTTATGATGAACTTAGCGATCGAGCAGAAGCTCCTTTGTTTCTGTAGGTTGAGGGCTACAGAATCCTGGTAGAGCACCAATTTGTGTCCCTTGAAGAAAACTGGGTTGTTGACAGTGGTGTACACAGGTGAGCATGACCAGTAGCCGCGCTCCTTCTCAGCTCAGTCGGCCCACACTGTGCATGAGGCCCAGCTGGATGGGAGTAGCGTCTTCCTCCTCGAGGATTTATGTGGAGGCCTTACTGTATCCTGCCCGCCACTCCTGAGAGCACCTCTTTAACGAGGATATTGAGACAGAGGGAGCGGTTATCCAAGTCCTCTGCATGGGCTTGGAGGGCTGTCTTGTGGTCACCGAGTCAGAGGATCTGTTGCTGCAGAGCTTCCAGCTTGTCCCCTTGTGTGGTGGAGTTGCCCTCTCATTTGGAGACCCTGTTGCCCATCGCCTCCAATTCCCCACCCCTCTCCGTGTTGCTGGGTGCTCAGGGGACGACATATGGGCCTCTATTGTATTTCACCCAGCTGCTAAGGCGCAGGTTCAGGGCTAGATGACGGGCCAAAATGGCGACCAAGCCTACTCAGCCCTCCGAGCCCAAGGCTGCCACATGCAAATCCTGGAGCATCCGCGGTTGCCTTAGAAAGTTCTGACAGGGGCCGTGCTGGGGGTTGAATGTCATACAAGCCTCATCTGGTGGAGGCAGTATGGATTTCAGTCCGGCTCTGATGGAGTCACGGTGTCCTGCTTTGGTCGGGATAGTAGCAGGCAGGTTTATGGGGCCCGGGGCAGTGTTCTGATGGTGGTGCCCACCGGGTATTCTGCAAGTACGAGGAGCACATGGATCTTCCAATGACCCTTGGTCTGCTTGAGTCCAGTGCGACGTGCTTTCTCTCATGGTGGCCGCCAAATTGGATGATCAAAAGACATTTGGCAGTACCACACCTTGGCATGGTGCCAAATGATTGATGTTTATGCAATGTTATCATTCACATCCTACGTTTGCTTTGCACTATCACCAGGATCAAGGTGTGAACTTACTATTACAAATATTTGAGAAGATGTGATAGGTGAGGAGTTATTTGACTTAAATTATTTTGCAAAAGGGGAACTTGAGACTCACCTCTGGTGGCAAGTTCCAGCTCAGGACATTAAAGGGAAGCATAATAAAATAAAGCAAGTACAGTTGATTTGAAAGCAATATCAATTTACATTATATGTGTAGGTGTGAAGTTGTTGACCTAACAAGATGATAAACAAAGTAAGACCCAGTCTGCCTTTCAGATATAATGTTTCACACAATTGTGTTTAGATTATCAAATTTTAGTTTTTCATCTGTCATTGTAACCTTCGAGGGAAGGGGAATGGATATGCCTGAATTATTAATTTGAGTTTTATTTTTATAAGAGATGGACGCATTTTATTTTGTTGCCAACACTAAAAACCACTTTGTCTCAGGAGAACAGAGAAAACAACTAAAAAGAGACGTTTTAGGCCCTGTGTAATACTACATTTTCCATTAAATTTTCTAAAATACAAGTACATCAACATAAATGACATTTATTAAATAATAATAAAGCTAACAGCTGTATCACCAACTGTTAGGTAATATAATATTTTTCATAATAGTGGTCAAATACTCAACTAGAAGAGAGGGTTACGTATTGTGCTGTCATGTGTGGCAGGGCCCTCCTGGTAATACCTACCGTTGGAAACTGGTTTAGGGGTGTGAAACGCTACTCAAGCAGCAGTCACAATGTATGACAGGGTGAAGTCACAAGCAAACCTTAAATTAACCTGCTCATAACCCTCTGGTACCTTGGCACAAAAGCAGTCAGGCTTAACTTAGAGGCAATGTGTAAGTATTTATGCAGCACTTCAAACAGTGATAAAGCAAAAGCACAACACAAGAAAAATCCCATACCAATTTAGAAAAATAGAGGTAAATTTAATCAATTATTTGACACCAATATTACAAAACTCCAACCAGAAGAACCTGAGATATGCAATTTTAAAGATTTAAGTGAAAAAAGCACTGCGCCAACTATGGATATCTGGTTGCGGCCGATCAGGACAAAGTCATAAATGCAGACTGTGAAGTAGCGGTGGCCAGATACAGTACCAAGTTAGGCCCGCTGAACAAAAGTACCTTAAATTCTTGTTGTGGAGGGATGCGAAGTCCTGCATCAAGGATGAGTAGCACAGGCGAGGTGATGTGAGGTGCATGGCGATGCATCATGCAGCGGCAGTTCAGAGAGAGCTGCAGTGGCGATACGAGGTGCATGCATGGAGATGCGTTGCACAGCTGCAGTTCAGAGGCACTGCGGTGGCAATGCAATGTCCTGCCTGGAGATGCATCATGCTTCCATGGTTCCGAGGGGATTTCATGTGAAGTCCTGCATCAGGAATGCATTACTCAGCAGTTCTGATGCAGATGGGCTGGCAGAGCTCCTTGAGGACCACTTTCAATGGTCCAGGACTGGGATGGACCACTACTTTGATGGACAGGATTCACCACTGGCAAAGTCCAAGTTCTGGGTTCAAAGTTGTTGGAGCTTGCTCTGTCCCTGAGGCTTTGATCAGGAGGTCAGACAGCTGGCCCTTGGAGTTACTGTGGCGGTCCTGGGTAGAAGATGCAGGCCCAGTCCTGCACTCAGGCAGCAGGGCAACAGTATTGTGGTCCTTCTTACAGAGCAGCACAGCTTCTGAGTTTTCTCATAGGTCCAGCGATGTACTGAAGAACTGGGTCTGAGGGTTCAATATTTATACCTGGTGCCCACCATGAAGTAGGAGAATGTTCTGGAGGTTTCCACCCTCAGGAGTGCTTGAAATGTCCTTCCTCCCCGCCTTGGCCCCAGATTGCTTGGGGTCACAATAGACCAGTGCCAAGCGCTTTAAGAGTATGCTCAGGCAGGGTCTTTGTGATGTGCTAGTATGGTAGGTGACAACCTCTCCCCCTCATCAAGTCAGAAATGGGCCCTCTTGCCAACACCAATGGCCCTTCGTTTCACTGTCTAGGGACAATACACAAAGACCAACTACCAGCTACACCTAGTCCTGTGACCCAGTAAACAGACTGCAGGCACCAAGGGCCAGGTGTACGACTCACCAATTTGCAACTCGCAATTTGCGACTCGTAAATTGGGATGTATAACAGTGTCTCAGCGATTCCTAATGGGGTCGCAAATTGCATTCCTCATGAATATTAATGAGGCTGTCGCAATTTGCGACCCCATTAGGAACGTCTAGCACTCCCAGGGATGGTGGCCTGCTGGGGTCAGCAGACCACCATGTCTGGGACTGCTTTTAAATTAAGCAGTCTATTTTTTTTAAATGCAGCCCGTTTTCCTTAAAGGAAAATGAGATGCATTTAAAAAAGAAAAATGAAACTTTTCAGTTTCATTTTTGAAGGGCAGTCAGTGGTCCCTTGGCCCACTACCTGCTCTTAAAAATATTTTCTCATATACTCACAAAGGGGAAGGGGTCCCCTGGGGACCCCTTCCTCTTTGCCAGTGGTTTACCCTCTACTTGAAGTAGGTGGTAAACTGCGAGTGTTTTGTGGCCGCAAATGTGGTCGCAAAACAATTGTACATGACATGGTGACTCGCTATTAGGAAGGGACGCCCCTTCCTAATAGCGAGATTCGCAAATGCTATTTAGCGAATCAGTGACATGCCATTACCCTTTTTTGCCGTTGCAAACTGGAGGATCTCCTATTTCTGGCTGCAAAAAAGGGTCGTACATCTGGCACCAAATAGTTGGGAAAAGAAAATACCAACTTTGTAAAAGTGACATATTCAGAATTGTTACTTGAAATCCAACTTTACCATTAAAAGGGCTTTAAATGGGGGCGTGGCTAAGCCAGCAATGGAGTCGGACATGCTCGTGTAGCGCTCCGTTGCAAGCTCCCTTCCCTGGCCACAAGGCTCCGTCTACTTGCATCCGCAGAGGGCCGCCAACCCTCACGAACGAGCTGACCCGGTGCCTTGATGAGAGAGGGGGCGGCGGCGAACATGGAGAACCGCGACGCGACGCTCTGTCCCTCGCAGCCGCCCAGCGGGTCTCTATTGCCTTGGGACGCAACGTCTGGGCTACTACAGGGACTGGCTCCGCCCACTAGGCCCGGACCCGTGGCGCAGTTCCTGGCGGATGCGGTGTGTGCCTCTATTGTGACTGAGACGATCTGGCGGATCTCCAATGCTGGCAGAGATAATCAGCTGTGGAGCGCCGCCACCCGGACACCGCCGCTTCCCCCCTGCAAGACGGAGGCGCTCTTGGTGACTCGATTGGGACGCCGAGACTCGACCCGATGCCCCTGCTGCTGTCGACCTTGAAACCGCGCCGTGTTAGTGGAGCGCACCCTCTCCCTTCCTGCTGAGTCCCGCTTTACCGGACTGTGGATGTAGCTGCCCAGCGTTGCGGTGAGTGGATCCAGCAGGACTACGTGTAGGTGCTGTGGGTCATGTAACAAAGACGCCTGAAGGTGGTGATCGTTGATAGCGCCGGCGGTGGCGCACTGAAGCCGAGCCCGACCCAACGCAGACAATTCCATCAGTGTACCGCCTTGCACCCCACTAGACCCTATCCGGCATGGCTGCCGCCAGTCCCATGCTGCGCTGTGCAGGGGACACACCCGCAGGGTCCCAACTGAGGCCTATTGCACACGACTGCGGAGGAGGTGCGAGGGACGGCGGGGGGCGCAGGCAGTTGTGCAGTGTGGGAGCGTCTGAGAGGGAATACACGGGGCGCCTGGTGGCCACAGGTGCGCTGCCCCGTGACCAAAGAGATTCTACCAGCAGGAGGTGCGCTGCATGCTCGGACAATCCAGGAGGTGCTGATGGTGGCAACTTACATTTGTGCGCTTTACAAATTTCTGCCTCTTACTTCTTTACTAAGTTCCAGATTCCTTGGCTGCGAAGGTGTTTCACACATTCATGATCTGTTTGGTTTAATCCATGCCATCAAGTTATTGACTTCAAAACTTTCTAATTTTATCAACTACCCTACAACTGACTGCCATCAAGGTCAAAAGGACAGGGAAAATAGTTATCCAAGGTACCAATAACTTCTGTATGGAAGGAAGGCATTCACCCACCTTGTAGATGGCATTCTTCATCCTCTGGGCCCTCCTTGTACGGATCAGTATGATCTAAGTGTGAGCTACAATCCAGTGAATTGTTGTGGAGCTCAGAGCTATTTTGTTTGCCAGGGGTCGAGGTGAGACAACTCTGATTGGGATTAGATGCAAAAGCAATTTTGTGCAGAGGGGAATCAAAAAAAGTGAGTTAAAACTATATCATAGATGGACTGACTGTATTTTATTTTGTGCCCACTAGCTGAGGTCGACATGTTTCTGCCATTAATAGCACCCTCTAATGAGGTATAAGTGGCATTCGCCAAGACGGGGATGTCCTCTCTCCTTCAATACTATAAAAAATCAAGGACTATACACATATCACAACCCACATCAGAAGAAGATTCAGCTGATGTCAGGTGTAATACTCACATGATGACGAGGCAAACTCGACTTCTAACCAGCAGGGACTGCCAAGTGAAGACGAACTTTCGGATCATTTTCTCGCTTCACAAGACTCCTATGAACTGCCTCCGATCACTCCACAGACCTCTAATGACATTGTCCTAACTTTCTTTTCTCTCACATTTATTGCTGACCACACAGAAGACATTGCCACCCTATACGCAAGTATAATGATCCTGCGCTCCGGCTGCATGACGCGCATCCCTCTGCTCCCGCTGTCAGAACTGTGCACTAGTGCTAGGGCCCTAACTGCAAATGGGAGGCGGGGGTCATGTCTATAGTCAGGTCCTGATGTCAAAGTTCTTATGACCTCTCCCTTTGTGCGTGCCTCATACATGACATTTGAGCAGCGGCCCTGCCCACACTCATTTGGCCAGCGGTTGGGAGGCTACTAGAGACGGACCCCCACCAACTGACACCCCGTAGATTGCTGTTTGCGTCAGTCCCCCCTAGACGTTAGTTGCATGCTGCTTTTGTCATATGTTTGGACAGATGCCTGTTGCATACTCGCCCTCTTTGTATATGTTTTTCTTTGTTTCTAGTTCACATGTTTGTTATGCCATCATCTACGCACTGAGGTACAACAGTCAGAATGTTGGCTCTGGGTGGGCACAGACCCTGGCACCGCCTCCACCCATTGGCCTAGCGAGGCCTTGCGCGCTACTGATATTCGGACATTATGGCACCCATTAAGATAGGGACTTGGAACGTTAGAGGTATACACAGCCCATCGCGCCGGTACCTCATCCATTCATATTTGAAACATCAACACATACAAATAGCTCTCCTCCAAGAGACACACTTGACTAAACCCAGATGTGACACGATTACACAGGAGGTGGAGGGGGCAATTATACGCCACAGGCTATTCAGTATATGCATGAGGGGTTTTACTATGGGTGAGGCCGGGGACTCCCTTCCGGGTGGTGGATTCCATAATAGACACAGATACGTCATGGTCAAGGGCACTCTGGACGGACTGCCAGTGATTATTGCATCACTATATGCGCCTAACACCGATCAGGCCGCTTTTCTGGAGATGCTATCTCATAAACTGGCTGCATGGCATGATACCCCCATGGTGCTAGGCAGTGACTACAACAGCGTCTTAGACGTCTCACTGGACCGCTCCTTTCCCCCCCTGCCTGGCACAGCCACGCACTCTGCCATGAAAGCGTTAAACAACTGGGCGATACAGTGGCATTTAACTGATGCATGGAAGCATAGAAACCCGCAAGACAGAGTGTATTCCTATCATTCAGGTGCGCATGATCTTCATGTACGCTTGGATCGTTTTATGGTGTCCAGTGATCTCTTGCCGTGTATTTCTGGGTCGCACTACATGGGTCGGATGCACTCAGATCATAACCTGCATGTACTGGAGCTGGAGTGGGAGACCGGGTGCCACCAATCCCTGTCTGGCGCCTCCAACCGGACACTTCACTTGATGCTCCTTTTCGCGATTTATTAGCTACCACCATAGCACAATACTTTGATGAAAACGCGGGCACAGCCTCGTCATCACTGCTGGAGTGGGGCGCCCTTAAGGTGGTTGTGAGGGGGCACTGTCTGGGAGCACTAGGGTGCATCCGAGTGCAGCTAGAGAAAGATCTCACCATTTTAGAGCGAAAGCTGGCATCCAGTGAACAGGAGGCGACTGATGGTTCCTCAAGACTACTCGCACGCCACAGGGAGGAACATGCTCGGTTGCTAGAATGGCTACGCTGCCTTAATTATGCAGCACATTCGGCGCGGACGCATCACATGGGGGACAAAGCAGTGAAACTGCTAATGTGGCTGATTCGCCAGGATGAGTCATCGACCCCTGTGGCTACCGTACGCACAACACGAGGGGTTACAGCATACACGCAACGGGACACACACTGAAAATTTTTGGCGCATTATCGGGACTTATACACATCCCATGCGCAGGCTACCCCTATGGAGCTGCAACTTTATCTTGAGGGGATCACTTTGCCACATCCTACGCGGGCTCAGAGGGCGGAACTGAATGAGCCTATTCTCGTTGTCAAACGGGAAATCTCTGGGACCTGATGGTCTGCCAACAGAATTTTACAAGGCATACATACATATACTAGCGCCACAGTTACTAAATGTATATGAGACTTCAGTAGATGACTCTACACTTACTAGCATGCAAAACGAAGCGCTACTAATCGCTTTCCTCAAGCCTGGCAGGAACCCTGAGTCCCTAGGCTCCTATCATCCGCTAGCCCTCCTGAACACTGACTACAAGATCTTCGCATCGATTCTTGCTAAGCGCTTATCACCTTTGATACAGGTACTGGTGCACCCCAATCAGAACGGTTTTGTCCCCTCCAGATGCACCTCACTTAGTATATTTAGGTTCTTCCGGGTACAGAAATATGCGCTACACTGGTGGTCTCGCTCTGGCTGCCTCGTACTAGACTTGGAGAAGGCCTACATGAGCATGGTCCAACTGCTTTATCAGCGCCCCACTGTCCGGTCAGGGCGGGTCGGCTCATCACAGACCCCATTCAAGTGAGGCGAAGGACACGCCAGGAATGCCCCCTGTCCCAGCTACTCTTCTCCTTAGCTATGGAACCGCTGGCGATGTTACTCCATAGGGACGGTGAAGCATGGGGTATCCAATTGGGAGATGGGATGCATGCCGTCTCATTATATGCTGACGATCCGCTATTGTATGTGCGCGATCTACACACCATCCCCACGTCCATAGTGGACAAACTCAAGACATTTGAGATGATGTCTGGTCTCCGGGTAAACTGGGCTAAGTCGGGAGTTTATTCCTTTAGCGAAGATACGGTTGGGACGGAGGTGCTCCTCAATGGCTCGATACTCACGTGGTACCCCACCACGTTTCGCTATCTTGGTGTCTTCATATACCGATCACCTGTTGATATACTGGAAGGCAACCTAACCAGAGCTATCTTAGCTGTCAGAGCCCAAGTGCAATTTTGGAAGTCACTCCTGCTGAACGTTATGAGCCGCATTACTTTGATAAAGATGATTATCCTCCATCAACTATTATACTATTTTTCGAATCTTCCGATCTATGTCCCGACCAAGACCTTCCGTGAGTTGGAGCGTATGCTCCGTGACTTAATTTGGAACAAAGGCAGGCCCCGGGTAGCATTATGGAAGCTATATGCCCCTACCAGCCAAGGAGGGCTGGCAGTCCCCAACATGGAGTTATACTACTTTGCGGCCCAGTTACAATGGGTGACGAAGTGGTTAAGCGGCAGGAGCCTGGAGGACACGGCGACCCTGCAGCAGCCCTAGACTCAAACCCAGATCTACCATTTATTCCACCTCATTGCCAAGCCTCCACGCCCATCCCGAATTCACCTAGAACTAGCGCATAAATGCTACAAAAGGAGCCTACACCTCACCCAGGAAGTCACCCCGAATGCCCGATACTGCCACTCACGGGGACACCCAGAGGAAGGGCGGGCACCTATGAGGAGGTCCTTACACACTGGCACACAGCTGGCATTGATACACTGGGCGACTTGTACGCGGATGGTTCCTTGCACTTCTTTGAGGCGCTGAGGGAAAACTATGATTTGCCAGCAGGGCAGTTTCTTTTGCACACATCTCTCACAAGGGCCCTATCAGCCGCCTGGGGGGGACGACTAACCGAATGACACACCTGTTGTTGCAGTACTTACACGTAATGGGTGCGGGTTCACACATAGTACACTGGCTGGTGTCAGCTCTACTGACACATACACTGAAACCCATGCTGAATCTTCGCACATGTTGGGAAGAGGATAGAGGGCGACCGTGGTCGGAAAAAGAATGGAGTGCTATCCTAGAGAGCTCCTCATCTATACCGAGAAGTTCTAAATTTAAGCTTATACAAACATACATTATACAAAGAGCATACCTCTTGCCCTACAACATAAACATGTACTTCAACATTGCCCCCTCCGCATGTCCATGCTGTCAGCAGCTTAATGCGAACCTGCTGCACATGATCTGGTCCTGCACCTCCTTACAACTCTACTGGCACGCAGTTACTACGCCTCTTGATAATTGCACCGACACACCCCTGCCGCATACATGGGAAGTTTGCATATTGGGTCTATATGCCAGGTCCAAGAAAAATACAGTCACATCCCGGTTTCGTGATCTGGGACTGATAGTGGTGAAGCAATTAATCACGGAAAGGTGGAAGCACAACACCCCCCTGGTAATAGTCAGCTGGGAAAGATCACTCACGGTATGGGCACAGGTGGAAAGCCCAACACTGCACAGGGAGGAAACAGCTGGGCTTCTCAAGTATCCGATAGCTCAACACTGGGATACCATACTCACAGCATTCACGAATGGGAATGACAATGAAGATGGCAATGCCCCCCCCCCGTCAGTACCTGACTTGAGCACCGGAGTCCCCGAGTCACTGAACGCATGACACCCATTATTCCAGCCGTGACCTATAGCGAAGCCTAGCTGAGGTCTGAGCCTGCCGCTGGGAGTCCTCCCCTGGTCCCCGACTGATTACTTAGTCTACCTAGCCCCTCATACCCTGCATGAGTCATAGTGCCCCCCTGGGGAGCCACCGTAGTATAAAGTACGAGACACATGTACACATACCCAGTCGCGTATTGTTTTTTTTTTAATGACAGTTTGTTTAGCAAATATTTAGTTTAGTGAACGAGATTCTGTGTGTCTTATTGGCACATCTTGCAGATTTCCTAATCTAAACTGAGGTGGACATGCATTTACAGCCCCCATGTGATTGTTTCTGTACATTCCACGTAATAATTGAGCAATAACGTATAAGACGCGACTACATGTCATGCAGACGTTACTATTTGTAACTAAGTGAATGGAATGATGTAATGCGGGAAGAGAGCAGCATGCAACTGTTTACTAGCATAGTACACCTGATGAGGCGTATTTGTCCATACATGATTTGTAGTCATACTTCTGCCCTGCACCTCTGCTATATGTACTCTTTCATGATGATAGTTTGTACGTATGTGTGTTATTCCGGATGAACTCAGACTATTACAATATTCAAAAATGCAATAAAGATAATTAAACAACAAAAATAAAAAGGGCTTTAAATTACAATTCTTTAAACATCAAACTAAATATTATTACCTGCTCCCAGGTGAAAGTTATCACTTATTAATTGTACTTATTTAACCCAATGCATGGGAATGGTAGGCCTTTCAGTAGTGAAAAGCGAGTTTAAGGGTTTTTCACTACCAGGCCATGTAAAAGTTGAAAGTATATTTCCCACTTTTTAAATATACTGCACCTTTTACTATGGTCTGTTTAGGGCCTACCCTAAATTGGACTTTTTCGTATTAAAAAGCACAGTTTAGGCCTGGCAAAAGGTTTGTTTTGCCAGGTCGGAATGGCAGTTTAAAAATGCACACACGGGTTGCGGTGGCAGGCCTCAGACATGTTTAAAAAGGCTGCTTAAGTGGTTGGCACAATCAGTGTTGTGGGCCTACTAGTAGCATTTAATTTACAGGCCCTGGGTACATGTAGTACCACCTTACTATGCACTTGCAAGTAAATTAAATATGCAATTGGGTGTAAGAAAAAACCATGTTTAAAGGAGAGAGCACAGGCACTTTAGCACTGGTTAGCAGTGGTAAAGTGTGCAGTCTGAAAGCCAGCAAAAACAAGAGGCTGGAAGGCAAGAAGTTGGGGAAAAACCACCTCAAGGATGTCAGGTCCAAGACCTACTTATTAGATACAATCCGAACCTGACAGTATGCCAACATGAGAACAGTAACTAGATAAAGAGATTGAGAAAAAGAGAGAGTGTGTGTGTGTGTGTGTGCATGCATGCGTGTGTGTGTGTGTGTGTGTGTGTGTGTGTGTCAGAGTCAGACTTAGGTCCTAGAAAATTAGTATTTTGAATTGTAATGCTATTGGTGTATGTGTGAGAATGGTACAAAAGGGGGTGGTGATGGACGGAGCATCAGAACCAATCAAACACTCACACACCCAGTCAACAGATCTGGGTTTGATCCATCACCGTTCTTTAGCCCACTCTGCCACCCCAGTTCAGACATGGCCATATGCAAATCAGTCTGACCCTGTGCCTCATGGGAACAGTTCAGCCCGAACTGCCAAGCCCTGCCTTCCCTGGACCGGAAACAAGCTACCTAGGACCGGTTTCTGGCATTTCAGCTTTTCAGTGTTATGCTCATTTAGATAAAGAGTGTTACGAGTCAGATAATCCTATCAGGGCACCTCTCATCCGCAGGTAAGCATTATATAAAGATATGGAGCCTCACCCTGGCCCCTAGAAATAGTACACACACACAGTTGGAATTTTAAAATAAAAGTTTATTCTGCACTATTCATGCATCCTTGTAGTGAGAGGTGAGAGACACCTTATTCTCTTTTTCTCCAAAGAGGATACGCAGGGTACAATTCCTCTTGAGTCTTAGGAGATCTAATTGCAAATGCCCCCACTCCAAGAAGTGTGGTTCACAACAGTGTACTGGTAGGGTAAAGGTGATAGGAATAAAGGGGGAAGAGTATCAGCAGGAGAATAACAATATCATCAACAAGAAAACATTTGTATGATGTGTAAGAAAGATAAGAGGAATATGGAACAGGTGATTTCTAAATTGTGTGTAGATACAGTAGATTACAGGCAAAATTGATGGTAGATGCTATTAGAATTTAGAAGCTTTAAGTTATCATTCTGAGTGGGTCTGGAATACAGCATTTATATCATTACTTATACCACAACTATAGGTAATTCCTTTATACACAATTACCAGAGTATTCCTAATGAGACCCTAGTGTTGCCCTTAGAAAAGGGTTACTAGAGGAGGAAATGAAGTTATGGCCCCTGATTCTCAAAGTAGATCCCCATTTTATCAGGTTTTCTATCCTGAATTTCACCAGCGTTTATCTGGGCAAAGGTCTAGAGGATATTAGTAGGTGTGCAGTTTTCTGTGTGATTACTAATTGGCTGAGGCTGCAATAGATTAGCTGCTGACATGGATGGTGTCTGGGAGTGTCATCCCGGTGTAAAGTTTGGCTGCCAATAAATGGGCAACTGCACACACGTATCAACAAGCAGCTCATGTAATGTGCTACCGCAATTCATGCCAAACCTCAGCTCAGCATGTCAGACACATCAATAACAAAACAATCCTTGAATGCGTTTAGCTGTGTTGCTCCCTCACGCCTTTCCAGCAAATATTAAGGAAGAATATCAAAAGGGGTTATTTGCAGTGGCTCCCATTAAAACAGAGCTACAGAAATGAATAGGCAAGATGATCTCTGGTTGGCACTGACGCAGCCACACCCAGCAGTTACCACGGACATGGATGACAGTGAATCTTGTGGTAGCAAATTGAAGCTTGAGAATGGCTGCCCTGATGAGGGGGAGAGAATATGTGTGCCAACTGGAATGTGCATGAGGCAAGTGAGGCATGGGACTTGATGGCTATCCCTGAGGCAAGTAGAGACAAACACCTGATGGAAACTGAAGACCATGAAACGGAGGATGTATACACCGTTCCCTCAGTCAGGGTTAGAATAGTCAAAATGGTACATGAAGATATAAAGGATAGGAGGCATATTTAGAAGGGGGTTGCGCCATCGCAACATCACTTTGCTCCATATTTATAAAGTGGCTTTAAGCTGCTTTGGGTGGCTTAACGTCAATTTATAAATATGGTACCCTTTCACACAGGTATCTAAGTGAAAAGGGCATGCAATTGGTGTTGCTTTGGGTGTTCCACTGAAACACCCATTGCTTTTTTACACTGCCCGAGATTTAGAAGGATTTGTTAATCTGAGGCAGCTCCAAAAACTAACGCGTGTTTGCTCTTTCTATGTGTGCTGCATTCAGCAGCACACATAGAAAGAGCAAAACACCTTTAAAGATTGTTTATGTGCAGGAAGGTGTCCCTTCCTGCACATAAAGAATCACTCTCTGCAAAACAGACACCCTTGTCCCATAGTGCAAGGATGCTTGCAATGCAGGCACCCTTACACTATGGGGCCAGGGTGTCTGTGTTGGCACTAGGCAGCTTCTTTTTAGTGCCAGCACAAGGGAAAACACATGTTGGCCTTATTCTTGTAAATACGGTGCATCCCTGAATTTGTGAAATGAGAAAGCGCAGTTCTGCAAAATGTATTGCATCGCTGCGCCATTTCCTTGTACATTTACCCCTACATGTCAATGGCAAGATCTACAACTGGCAACAATGAGCATGATGTCCAGTAAGCAGTACCAGCAATATGTATGATTATAGGGCATACCTATCTTCCTGAATATCAGAGCCTAATGTAATATTTTGACCACCAAATATTGGCCCTATTGTCATCAGAACACGGAGAGGCACACTGCTGAGCTGCAACATGGTTGTTTTCCTGAAAACTATATAATTTGTGCTCCGTGTCCGGCAGCATGCATTTAAAAATGACATTGAGCAGAAATCACTTTTTTCCAGCACGGGCTGTCTCATAAACCATAAAATCAAGCATCATTTTGATCTCATGGTATGTTTAAGGCCCTCTCTGAATTGGCTGGATATAGGTTAGCAAGTGAAATAGCAACTTTGAAAGCTTGAAGAGACCCTTTGCTGTGGATCACTCCTACCGACGATTAAATCTTAGCTGGACTTAATGATGTCAAATGATTTTCCAGGGTCAAGACTGATTTGCATATGCTTGAGTCCAAACTGGGGTGGCATGGTTAGCCAAAAAAACATGAATTTAACCCAGATCTGTGACTGGAGGTGAATGGTTGATATGTTCAGCATTCGGTCCACCATCTTTATGTGTTGCTAAAGTCGCCCTAAGTGGGCTGGGTATGCCCAGACGCGGGTCCTACGCTCACTGTGCAACTGGATTCAAGCTAGCCTTGCTTATGAGGGTTGATACATTGAAACCGGTCCCAGGATTTCTACTTCCGGTCCAGGTAGGAACTAGCTCGGCAGTTTGAGCTGGACTGTTCCAATGGAGAGCAGGATCAAGACTGATGTGCATATGGCTGGGTTAAAATTGAGGTGACACAGTGAGCAAACAAATGATGGATTTAACCCAGATCTGTGACTTGTGGTGAATGGTTGATATGTTCAGCATTCCGTCCATCATCCTTTTGTGTTGCTATAGTCACCCTAAGTGGGAAAGGTATGCCCAGACGTGGGTCCCGTACTCACTGTGCCGTTGGATTCAAGCTAGCCTGGCTGATATGGGGTGATAACCCAAATCTGGTCCCAGGATGCTTGTGTCCTTTCCAGGGAGGACCTTGTTTTGCAGTTTGAACTGAGCTGCTCCCCTGGGGAGCAGGGTCAAGACTGATTTGCATATGACTGGGTCCAAACTGGGTTGGCATGGTGAGCAAAAAAAACAATGGGTTTAACCCAGATATGTGGCTGGGGGTGAATTTTTTTTATACATTCAGCATTCCGTGCATCATCTTTTTGTGTTGCTATGGTCACTCTAAGTGGGAAGGGTCAGCCCAGATGTAGCTTCCGTGCTCACTGTGCCACTGGATTCACGTTAGCCTGGCTGATGAGGGGTGGTACCCCAAAACTGGTTCAAGGATGCTTGTTTCCAGTCCAGGGAGGGCCTGGCCTGTCAGTCTACGCTGGACTGTTCCAACGGGGAGCAGGGCCAAGACTGATTTGCATATGGCTGGGTCCAAACTGGGGTGGCATGGTGAGCAAATAAACAATTTAACCCAGATCTCTTGACTGAGCGTGAGTGTTTAAAAAGTTTCAGCACTCCGTCTATCATCTTGCTGTGTTTGCTATGTTCCCCTAAGGGGCCAAGGGTATGCCCAGACGTGGGCCCTTGCTAGCTGTGCTACTGGATTCAAGATAGCCTGGCTGATGTGTTTTCGGTCCTGGGAGGGCCTGGCCTGGCAGTATGGCCTGGACTGTTCCCATAGGGAGCAGGTGTCACGATTAGCTCCCTGCACTCTCGTGCACACCACCAGAGGGGTGCATAGTGTGACTTTCCTGTGTTCTAATAAGCTTCCAGATTCTCCCCTGCATGCATATCCTGACTTCCATCCATGTGGTCACTATTTGGGAATGGACATACATTCCCAATCCATGCCGGGCTTTGTGAAAGCCAGTCTGCTCATGCTTGAAGCCAGCCTGCTAATGTTTGATACTCTGTTCCTAGAATTCCCTGTTCACTGCTTCGTCTCCACCCCTACAGGCCAAGGATGGGTGGAGGAATTCAGCTAACCTGTAGCTGGCTGCTGCTAGCCTGCTCACACTTGATGCATGTGATTACTGTGAGCTCTTCTAAGCACCAGCTCCCTTCAGGCCAAGGTTGGTCATTGTAGCTGTGTTCCGGTGAGACCGATCCTTGTTTCTTGAGCTTTTGATATTCCTTGATTCCTGAGCTATAGTTAATCCTTGTTGCTTGATTCCTCAGCTATACCCATTCCTTGTGCCTGAATTAGCACTGCCTGCAGTGCTACCTTGTTTCCCGAGTTCCTGAGCTATAGTTATTCTTTGTTCCTGTTCCTGAGCTTCAGCTATTTCTTGTTCCTAATTTGCACTGCTTGCAGTGCTCTCTTGACTCCTTGTCTCCTGAGCTGTAGCTAATTCCTGTTTCCTTGAACTAGCACTGCCTGCAGTGCTACCTTGACTCCTGAGCTATAGTAACTTCCTGTTCCTGAACCTTGGCTCTTGAGCTTTGGCTCAATTCTTGTTTCTGCTCCTGCACAGCCTTCAGTGCTACTATGTTGACTTGTCTTCTGATTCAATACTATTCTAGTATGCCCTTGTGGCCTCCCCTTCTGTATATCCTTTTCCAATCCCTGCTTTTCTTTCCATTTCCTTGGTTCCAGTTTCTACTTTACTGTCTTCTATTCCTGCTGTCTTGCTTCTTTTACCTTGTATGTTTGTTACTTGCTTTCTGCAAAGTTTGCCCTGTGATTTCCAACCTTTCCAGTTAAGCACTCCTCCTTGCCAGCTCCTTGTCTATTGTGCTTGTGTTTAGTTCTACCTCCTTGCTGTTACTGACTTGCGTGTTCCTGTTTGATCGCCAGGGTCCGTGGGCACAGCTGACTACCTAGATGGTATTTCTTGTTCACTGTTAGTATTGTCTTTGAGTTACATTTATAACATCACCATTGGTATCAACTTAACAGACCCTGCCTTTGCATGCATATTGTATTTGCATATCCTATATGTGGGTATTTGCAGTCAGTATCTGTAACAGCAATTGTGGGTGAGGAACTTACTGAGCTTCAGTCTCACCGTGTGGAGCTCCCGAGTGTTTTACTCCACATTCCCTTTATTGTTAATGTTGTTGTGTGTGTATATATATGTATATATGTCTGCATGTCCATCCTGGGTGTAGTTATTCTGAATGCTAATGCCCATCCTTTGAGTCTTAGCCATCATGTTCACTTGTAGAGGCGTCCCCTTTGGATTCCTTTTTCTCCTCTGACTCCCTGTGTGATCCTGGGCAGCGCTGTACTCCTGTTTCTGTGTACATTTTCTATCCAGTTCGCAGTCCTTGCCCAAGTCCCTGACTGTGTCCCAGACATTCCCAGACAGTCCCTGACAGCAGGGTCAAGACTGGTTTGCATATGGCTGGGTCCAAACAAGGGTGGCATGGTGTGCAAAAGAACAATGGTTTTAACCTAGATCTTTTGACTGAGGTGAGTGTTTGAAAATTTTCAGCACTCCATCCATCATCTTGTTGAGGTTTGCTAGATTTTCATTTTAGCCACTAACAATGTAAATTATTTCCATTGCGTGTCTTTGTGTGCATCTTATCGAGCTATCCTGAATATCTTGTATGGATATGGCCCTCCTGATCCAACATTAATAGTGTAATTGATAATTAGCAGTAACATAGCACACAATCTGCCATTAATATGACTCCTGTATAATGAATCAGAGAAACAAAAGGCAATTCATTGGCAAATATTAAATCCCTTTCAAACACCAGGTTTTAGGTTACCTATTTACCAGATATCGTGTTTCTTTTCTAAATATACCTAGAGACAACTTCCAAGAAGTATTTCTCTCTCACTGTCATTCTATTGGCTTATTTTTCTTCCCGCTTTCAAATGTCCCTCTCCTTCCCTACCATTCTCTGCACGCCTCCTCTCTCTCAGCACAACCTATTCTGTTATGTATGTTTAGCCTATTATCTATTTTTGTGTTTCTGCACATTTCCCACAACTCACTTACAAGATCACAATCTCTCCTCCTTCCTTTGATAGTCATACCTATACAACCTAACAATACCAAATCTTCTCTAACTGATCTAATAATCCCACCAACATGTGCATGAGCTCACACACCCCTACTAATGATCACAACTAACCACCATCAATTTAATCCACCACAAAGAAGCTGGAATGACTGCATGGAATGGTTTGCTTTGACCGCACAAGTCTAATCCCAATAACAGTAACCAATCACACTGGACTAAACACTAGCCTTGAGTTCCGGAGCAGTGTGCTGTGCGGCATAAAGCACTTTGATGCCTCATCAGGGGTAGTAGATGCTATATAAATGCAATTACAATACAATACAATGCAGTTACTTTCAGGAGCAGCTGGCAATGACTAGTTCATGAATTCAGATGGCATTTTGAGAACGGCCCCACTAAAAGCAACATTCTCCTGATGATAAACAAACACTTACTTGATATAAAGGTGTATAAATATGTAAACGTATTATGTATATATATATATATATATATATATATATATATATATATATATATATATATATATATATCCATCAACAAACAAAGTACCTAGCTTGGAGAGCCACCACCCGTCGTCACCTAGCTAGGTCCTCACGGCAATCCTGCACCGTGGTCCCCAGACGTGCAGCATTTGAAGCACCAACAAATCCCTACGCGTTTCAAGCGTCTCTGCGCCCTTGCTCACGGGTGCTGGCGAAGGTGGTTAAAGCATATCATGACACCTGGCTCGCTTATTTATCCTCCCTTGTGGGCGTGTCAAAACATAATGCATGCTGGTCAGGTGAGTTTTTTGAAAGTTCTCTTTATTTCCATTGATCGCCACAATCACTTTAAAATAATTACCCCAGTGGGTTGCTGTCATGTTAGGGGTTCACTTGCTGGACTGGAATGTCCCTGAAGACGTGACAACGCTCCGATAAAGCGCCAACTGAATAGCTGCGCCCGGATCCGCTCATCCGCATCGTGTCCGCAGTCCGGTCACGCTGAGAGACTAATGCATCCCAGAGAGGTTTCCGCTGTTTGGTTCCTGTAGAAATGATTCTGATTTTGGCAGGCTTCCCTTGATGCTTTTGTTTGAAATGTGGCCCTGTTTTCCAATGTCTTTCCTGTTCTACGAGAAAGCTTAACTTGTAACCTAGTTGCCTCGACATGGAAAGGCAATGCAAAGTATGTTCAATTGAAAGATAATGAAATTATGGCGATACTAGCCAGCTTCCCCTGTTGGCTGAACATTTCAGTTCTATAATACTGTCTTGTTATTATGCCATTGTCTAAAAAGTTATTAATTTCTCCCGTTGCGTTTTTTCAGGTCAAAATCTTAGGCTGGCAGAACATTTGAGAGAATATCTGTGAAATGTAAATTTTAAATCCATGCACAAGTGATACAGACAGGCCAAGTAACATTGTTGTGCTATTGCCGTTATTGTTAAGTAGCACTTGTATAGCTCAAATCTGACATTAATGAACCATTGGAGCACATTTCCATAGCTCAGTGTGAGGTGTAGGTGTTTTGGTGGATAAGTTGACTGGGCAGAACTGAATTGCTCAAATAGTTCTTTGGTACGGGTGCTCATTTAGCTGGTGGTATTAAGTGCTGTTAGATGCCTTAATACTAGCCAGGTAGTGGAATTTTCAGGCTGAGCTGAATTTGTGTTCTGAATTCCACATTAATGGATGCTCTTGTAAGTTGGCTTTGTGGTGGAAATTGATCCAGTTTCTGCAAGTGTGTGTGTCCCTCTTTTGAGCCACCATCTGCTAAACCCTTCTGAATGTGTGAATGAAACCCATACTTGGGTGCTATACTGGGAATGTGCCTTTAGCGCTTATTTCTATCCTTAAGCCTGTTTCCCAGTGCTCTCATTTTGGCAGACTAGTGGACAGAGGCACAGGGAGAGCATGGTTGCACAAGATTATAGAGTAGAGGAGGGCTTCAGACAACAAAATACTATTACTTGCTCCAAAAGTTATGCATTTACTTAAATTGCATTTTGTTAAATGAAACGATGAGACAGGGCCTTCTATCCCTTCGCCTGGTAATAAGTATCTTTTTATCCACACACAAGCAGATTTTACATTGATTTAAAAAAATTACCGATCTTGCCAAAGAGGGAAAAGAGGAATACGCACAAAATGTGATATCTCAAGAGCACAACATTTAGCCGATGGGGAGGCTGGATGAAAAACCGTGTCTAACGGTTCCAAAGTTTTCCAACTAAACATTTAGATCACCACTGGGATGGCAGTAATTCTGCTGAGGGGGAAGGCCAAGGTACTACTCTTCTCAGGGAAAAGTCATAGTGTTAATTTCCAGTATAATTAGGGAAAGTGGTAAAGGTGAG
This sequence comes from Triturus cristatus, assembly GCF_964204655.1. Classification (NCBI taxonomy): domain Eukaryota; kingdom Metazoa; phylum Chordata; class Amphibia; order Caudata; family Salamandridae; genus Triturus; species Triturus cristatus. The sequence goes on from NC_140589.1 coordinate 530,239,833, forward strand.
ATTATATGCCAAGTGTCATAGTTCTATGGCTTCTACATGCTCACTAGACTACGTTCAATTCTGTTGTCTGCCCACCACACTGATTTGCCCACCTTGTTGTTGTCTGCCTGGATTAAGCCTGTTTCTAAACTCCCCCAGTGTGTTCATCTGATGGGAAAAGGCATACCTACATTGTGAGACCTTTTGTTAGGGCTCTGTGACAATAAGTGGTTACTGGGCAATATTTGTAGGGGAAAGAGATATTGACCATTGGTATTTGAGGGTTTAAGCCTATTTATTTCAATTTGGATAACAAACATTTTGTAAACTTGTTTTTCAAAGTGGCACTAGTGAACAGCCAAGGCTTGATCCAGGAAGTGGTACCTGAAATATTGCATGGCACAGTAATCACACTCGAGAAGCTCAATAGCTAGCTGAATCGCTTCTTTTAAGATGGCCTGATGTAGAGATGCGTGTTTTGGAATGAAACCCCAAAAATGAAAATGTGCTCTGCAAATTCCAATTCCACTCCTTCCGAAAAAATGTCTTCTGATTACGGCCTGACTGATCCAAAGCAGCCCTAGCCCAAATACTTAAACCGGCCGCTCCTTTCATCTCCTTGCACAATCTCTCTCTTTCCATTACCATTTTCTCTCCTTTCCTCTCTTATTTCTCTTCTCCCTTACTGTTTGCATTCGCTTTACCTTCCCCTTTCCTCCCTCCTTCTTCCCTCTCTCTTTCTCTCTCGAAGGCTTCCCATGCCTGCTGCAAATAATGTTGGTGCTAGGAAAAATGACAGACGCACCAGGAGCGTCCCCAGCCCTCTAAATTCAGCCTCCAGGGTCTCCAACTATTGAGGGAAATGCCTGGTGGAATAAAAGGCCTGTCCTGTTTCTGATAACTCTGCACAGTGCAGTGTCTCCTGCAAAATGATAATGGTCTGTTCACCACTCTAGTTGATATATATTTAACCTGGTCTCACTTGTCTCATATTATGTTGTGTAGGGAAAGGCCCCTAAAACAGCTATTCAAAGGCGGAGGGTTTCCTTTTACAGAGGTGCGCCTCCTGTAGAGCTTCTGCCCTCTTCTGCTAAATGTTTGCTCACATACTCAACCCAGATTGAGACACCTCCTTTGTCAATTTACATTAAAAGCCCAGCTGTAACCTCGCCCAGTCTAAGCTTAATTTGTAAAGAAATAAGTGCCAGGGCTGTCGGTAGGAGGCCACTGCAGCTTGCACCACACGTTGCCCTGCTATGCTTCCAGTGATAGTAACAACACAACTACTAACCATCACACTCCTACAAGTGTGACAATTCGGATTATTTCAGACCCCCCAAGCTATAAGAATGGCTTGGGCTGCAGGTAATAGTCATTTTTAATGAATATAGCATTAACTGTTGGTATGGTCATCTCTAAAATAACTAGGCAGTGCCACCTTGTGGAAGGCTGTCACAAGCTCCGGTGCTGACAATTATGTGCAGGTGCCGAGCACCGGAAACCACCGGCTCAGACTAAGCACTTATACCAATAGACAGAGGACAACCTGCCAGTAATTCTCGTGCGCTTGAATCTTCATGGAAAAGTCACATGGTACTCCAATAGCTTCGAGAGGCCGTTGAATTAAACATTCAGGACCTACTCATCTGAACCAAGGTCAAATAATACAATTTATTTACACGTTCAAATCAATGAGCACGTCTGACTGTGGCCATTCTTGGTCTATTTATAGCTTCACTCTAAAAAACAGTACAGTGACTATAGATAGTTTCGGTGTTTGTCAAGGATGTCTGAAAGGTATCGATTATCATCCTTCTAGCAGACCCAAGAAGTTGTTAAAATACAGAGTGCTCATCAAATATTTAATTAGACTTTCACATGCCTGTATGACTTTATCACAGGTGAACCTAGAATACATCTAACAGGACAATCAAATACAGGGAATTTGTGTGAGATTGAATCTGGGCGTAGAGAGCATCCCTTTGTTAAGCACAAAGATTCCCATTCGTTGGCAAGAGACTTCCTGATCACTTCATGTGGAGGCATGTGTGGCACGGCCCCTGTCCCAAGGAAAACAGGCTGTGCCTCAGTGCTCAGTACAAGCACTTGAAGGAGACAGCATCCATGCACCTTCAAATCTTCCAGGTTCCCTCTGGCAGATTCATCAGTTGCCAGTAAATTCCAGGTTCCCCTGTCTACTGTATAGAACAAGCATTGGTGAAGCCAATAGGTCTGGCTTGAACATGGTATGCATTACTGCTATTTAGCTGTGTAAGCCTATTAAAGCCACTCTTATTGTGTGTGTGTGTTTTACCGTACAACCGCTGCACGTGCTATACTTGTGGTATCTGCCTTAGAAAAAAAAAATAATAATAATTGCTTTCTGTGTAAAATGTATGTATGATAAAGAAGTTAACCTAAAATATTGACTGTGCTTTTGCGATAGGTGTAAAATAGTTCCTTCGGCTCAGTAATGCAAGATCCCAGTAGGAGGTAACATGATAAACCAAACAGCTAATAGCAGGAGGTGAGAGAGAAATACTCCTTAATGTGGAGCCTACTCTACATATAGTTTAAAGAATTGGTAACGTTTGTTCATGCTATTTTAGCTTCGGATACGAAGCTGGACCCAATAATGGATTGGCTATGTGATAAACCCAAGGGTCTATGTACCTTCCTGCGTCCCTCCTCAGGTGTACTGAAAAGCGGCTTTGGTTCTTGCATGGAGACGTCCTAGAGATACTTTAGATTACAAGTAATTAAAGTCGGACATCAGAGGCCAGTCTGCGTGTACTGCAAAATGTAACAGTCGGTCATACAAATGTTGTTCTTGCACTGTTTGGCCAGTGATAATGTTGGTTTGCACTTTTCAAGGGAGTGTACACGCTAGTGCAGAATTGCCCAGTCACCAATGCACAATTGCTCAGTCATTGTTGAAATGCATGCTGGTGGATCCTAGGTAAATACTGATAATCCCCCACATGGTATGACAGCGTGAAATGATCTGAAAAAGCACACTCCTATGCATTCAAACACAGACTCTCACTCACTCTCTCTTAAGCATGCACATACAAAGGCACTACTCAAACACAGGTGTTTTCATCCACAGCATATGTACAGACCATTCACTGGTATTTTTGTTTCCTAAAGCCATTGAATCAGCCATAGATCAGACTTTCACAGAAACCTAAATATACCACTAGTTGGATATTTATCAATTTTTCAGAGTCACCCCGGATTTGTTTGCCTTTTTTCTGAGCTCTATTTCTGCAGGCTACAGAACTCTGTGCACTTTTCCCCTACTAACCAGTGATGTGATAAAATGTGTGTGCTCCTCCTTTCAGCATTGTAACATTGGTATATTCCTGTTTGGTACATTTAATTTAGCCACAAGCCCATAGTATAGGCTAACAAGTGCACCCAAGGCCTGCAAAACAAATGCTATCATTGGTCGGCAGCACTTGTGCCATTCTGTCAAGAATTCCTGTCATGCGAGGGGAGGAAAACGGTAACCAGCGAAAACGGACTACATCTCCCAGGATGCTTAGCGGTTGAGAGGTTATGTAAACAGGAGAGCTGTTACATAACTCAAGGAAAACACGCCCTTATGTAAACAGGAGAGCTGTTACATAACTCAAGGAAAACACGCCCTATAAAGGGAGGAACCGGGAGGTACAACGCTGTCGGATATTGTGTTTACACCGACGTACCTGCTTAGTGAAGAGCAGTGTTCCGGAGTGGCGCTCCAGTAAGGCAAGAACGGAGGTAGGTCGAGTCGTTACTCCCTGGGCCGTGTCTTGCCCCATCGTCACCTGTGAAGGACCCGGAAGCTCTACCGGATAACCATTGAGCTTCGCTTTTTGACTCGGCTGAGTCAAAGCGCAGTGGCGCTTTTGCTGGTTGGAGACGTAACTCCAGCCCGACCAGAGATACAGGGACTGCCTGCTGTAACGCACACCAGGAGGTGTTTGCCGCGTTACAGACTCGGAAGTCCACGGGATCGATCGAGCGGCTGCTCTCGGTTCAGTCTTCTTTGCTTGTGATTGGGGTATCGGTGACGCATCACCAGGAGGTGACTCCGCGTCCTGGTGCAGTCTGAGGAAGAGGTTGAGCGGCTGCTCCCTTCAGGTAGAGACCCCGGCTGGGTGTTTCCCTGACTCCTCGATTCTCCCCAACACTCTTCGTGCCCCTCACAGCCTACCGATTGGCATTGTCGGCCATTTCATTTCTGCCCTCTGTTGGCATACGCCGGGATCGGCGTATATGCAGAGGACGGTTAGGACCATCCGTGCTGTGGGCTGGTAACGTACTTAGCCTGGAGGATTCCAGTGACTATAACCTTTGTTTATTCCTTGTATTATTTTTGCCTTCATTAAAATAACTAAACCTTCACAAGTGGTTGCGTTCTCATTATCGTGTCTGTTAAACGATCCTGAGACGTTCAGGGCGTTACAAAATATCCGACCTTAATAACACTAACTGTCTCCCGGTCGATAACAGACATGGCAACACTTGATGATGTGCTGGCTGCTTTAGCGACCATGCAAATTGAATTGGCTGCCTCCAGGCAAGAAACAGCCGATGTAAAAGCCAGACTGGATGCTATCCAATTGGACCCGCTCACGCCCAGCACCTCCCTCACGAACCAGACCCCTGCGGTAGTAGTGGAAATGCCGGTAGCCGTCCCCTTGGCAACACCAGAGAGGTACAGTGGGGATCCTAACACAGTGCAGGTATTCCTCACACAAGTGGCGCTACATTTATCGTGCAAACCAAGGGCGTTCCCCACGAGTCAGGCTCGTGTGGCTTTCCTTATATCCTATTTGGCTGGAAACGCGGCACAATGGGCCGTACCTCTGGTGAGCAGGGACGACCCCATCTTATGTGATTGGGGTGCTTTTCGCGAGGAATTCCTGAAGGTCTTTGACAGAAGGGCTGACTCGTACACGGCGGACCGTGAAATGCTTGAGTTGAGACAGGGATCCAACGACCTGGTGCAGTATCTCAACGCGTTCCGAAGGCTGGTTGCGGAAACCAAGTGGCCTGTTGCTAAACAGACGGCGCTCTTCCATCACGGGCTGTGCGATGAGCTCAAGGACGCCGTGGCTCATATTGACCCACAACCCAAGACATGTGAGGGCCTTATCAACCTGGTATTACGGCTGGAACATAGGCTAAGTGAAAGAAAGGGGGATCATGGGAGAAAAGGAAAATCCCTTCCATCCTATGTGACAGTGGGAAGTCCTGAAACTGCCACCGCATCCAAGGGAGAACCCATGGACATCGGCGCAATACGAGCGAGCCTCACAGCCACGGAGAAAGAGTCACGCCGTAAACAAGGATTGAGCCTATATTGTGGCAAAAAAGGCCACTACGTACGTGAATGCCCTGCCAAACCGAAGACGTCACGTTATCGGGCCAACCGGTCGGTAACAGCCGTGGTGGACGTACCGGCGGAAAACTAGAGGACTCCCAGACCAAAGAAGGGGCATCTCGGAGTCACTCATCCATCCCTTCGCTTTCCAACTCGGTCACTAAGGGACAACGACACCTGTTTCTCACGGTGCACGTGGGAGTGCATGACCAGTGGATACCCGTTGTGGCCATGGTGGATTCAGGGGCCACTGGCATGTTTATGGACCACAACGAGGCATGCAGGCTAGGGCTAGTGCTTCTTCCCAAAGCTGTACCCGAAGACGTCTAGGCTGTAGACGGAAGGCGATTGGTGACGGGGCCCATCGGGCAGCACACGGGGGTCCTTCCGATGAGATGTGGGAGGAACCATTTGGAACAAATCGATTTTAACATCATCCGAGCGCCCCAATATGGCGTCATATTGGGATTGCCGTGGCTACAGAAACACAACCCCTATGTGGATTGGCCAACACATCGCATCGAACTGACGTCACCGTATTGCATCCTGCATTGTGGAATAAGAACGGAATCCCTTGACGCAGATGAGAGCGGGAGTCAGACGGTGGCTACAGCGGCAGAAAAAGATGTGGCTCTCCCCCAGGCTTATCACAGTTTTGAGGATGTATTTGATGAGGTGAAGGCGGAAGTGCTACCACCACATAGACAGTTTGACTGCCAGATCGACCTGGTGCCAGGGGCCAGCGTTCCCAGCGGCAGGCTGTATGCCCTGACGGAGCCTGAAAACGTGCCTCTCCGGGGGTACCTGGATAAACTCCTCAAGCTAGGATTCATCCGCCCGTCCAAGTCTCCGGCCGCCTCGCCACTCTTCTTCATCCCGAAGGCTAATGGGGAGCTGAGAGCCTGTGTGGACTTTAGGGCATTGAATGCGATAACTGTAAATAATCGGTACCCCTTGCCTCTCATCAGTGTACTTCTGGAACAGGTCAAGAAAGCTCGTATCTACACCAAGTTGGATTTGAAAGGGGCATACCATCTGGTGCGCATGAGGGACGGAGACGAGTGGAAGACCGCCTTTAAGACCAGGTTCGGCCTTTTTGAGTACCTCGTCATGCCGTTCGGTCTGTGCAACGCCCCGGCAGCCTTTCAGTACTTTTTGAATGAGGTATTCAGAGAGGAGTTGGATATCTACGTGGTCGTATATATCGACGACATCCTCATCTATTCGTCCAGTGTGGAGGAGCACGTACACCACGTCAAAGCTGTGCTCCAAAAGCTGAGGGAAAACATGCTGTTTTGTAAACTAGGCAAGTGTGACTTCCACGTCACATCCGTGGAATTCCTCGGAGTGATGCTGAGTCCAGAGGGACAGGAGATGGCAGAACGAAAGATCAAGGCGGTGAAAGAATGGCCGGTGCCCCAAAGCGTGAAGGACGTCCAAAGTTTCATTTGCTTCGCCAACTTTTACAGGCGGTTTATAGATGGATTTTCAGGATTGGTGGCCCCAATCACACAGCTACTGAGGAAGTCCAAGGAGTTTGTCTGGTCCCGTGAAGCGAACACAGCCTTTGAGGCCCTGAAAAGCGCCTTTGGTAAGGCGCCGGTGTTGGCTCACCCCGATCCGGATCTCCCCTACGTGGTGGAAGCGGACGCATCGGATGTGGCGCTGGGGGCTATCTTGTCCCAACGCAACCACGACACAGGGGTGCTTCATCCCGTTGCGTACATGTCCCGCAAACTCAACGACGCCGAACGCAACTACCATATTGCGGAGAAGGGGCTTCTCGCAATCAAGGACGCCTTCACCGAATGGAGGCATTGGTTGATGGGGGCAAGACATGTGGTATCGGTGTACACGGACCATCGGAACCTACAGTTCATGACGGCCACAAGACACCTTTCTCCCAGACAGCTGCGGTGGATGATCTTCTTTGCGGGGTTCAACTTCCGCATCACATATCGGCCGGGGACGGAAAACCGGAAGGCGGACGCCCTGTCCCGTCAATCTGCAGTTAAGGAACCATTGCCTGCGACCGAGCATTCCATCATTTCCCCGAGGATGGTATTGGGGGTTATCCAACCGGATACTTTCCTGAGGGGAATAAAGAGAGGGATCAGGTCATTCGCATGGCGGAGGTGGCTCCTCAGTCACAGAGAATGGCAGCTGAAGGACGGGATACCCCTGAAGGGCAGGTGCCTATTGATACCCACGCCTAGGCTAAGGAAACAAGCATTCATCTGGTGCCATGACTCTCCATGCGCAGGTCATTTGGGCTTTGAAAAAACGGTGGCTAGCATGGGACGGCATTTCTGGTGGCCAACCATGAGAGTGGATGTCAGGAGGTGGGGACAGGAGTGTCCTACGTGTGCTACCATGAAGGCCGACCATGGCCGAACCCAAGGGCTCTTACATCCACTTCCGACCCCGGATAGACCATGGGATAGCATATCACTGGACTTCGTGGTGGGCCTACCGGTAGACCAGGGGATGACGGCAATACTGGTGGTGGTGGATTACTTGACGAAAATGGGGCACTTCATCCCCTGCAAGAGAGTCCCTACGGCCGGGGAATTGGCGTCACTACTCCTAAAGAATGTGGTACGACTGCATGGATTACCTGGGGTGATCGTGTCGGACCGGGGGTCGCAGTTTACTGCGCAATTCTGGAAGACTTGGTGCACTGCGCTGCATGTTAAGACCGCCCTGTCCACCAGCTACCACCCTCAAACGGACAGCCAAACCGAGCGCCTGAACCAAACGCTCAAACAGTATCTGCGATGTTTTGTGGACCAGGGCAGGGAAGAATGGGTCGACTTGCTATGGGTTGCAGAGATAGCCTATAACAACGCCACTCACAGCTCCACACAGTCATCTCCGTTCTATAGCAACTATAGCCAACATCCCAGGTTCTTGCCATTTCTACATCCGTTCAGAGAGGACAGGATTCCCGCCACAGCGGACAGGGTGGCACACATAAAAGACACGTTGATGCGCTCAAGGGCTGTCCTAATAGAGGCCAAGAGAAGATACAAGGCTGCGGCAGACAGGAAGAGAAGGCCCGGGCCACTGTACCGCACTGGAGACTACGTCTGGATATCCACAAGAAACATGAGGTTTCGAAAGAACAGTGTGTTCCATCCCAAGTACATGGGCCCCTATCGAATTACCAAGTGTATGGGTCCCGTGAACGTGAAGGTGTGCTTGCCCCAGTCATTGCGGATACACCCTGTCTTTCATGTATCATTGCTCAAACCAGCACCCTCCAAGCCGTCTGGGACACCTAGGCCGGTATGCGTGGAGTCGGAGGTGGAGTATGAAGTGTCGGGCATACGGGCGTCCAAATGGCGCAGGGGGAAGCTGTGGTACCTGGTTGCGTGGAAAGGCTATGGCCCGGAGGAGCAGTCATGGGAACCGGCTGAAGGGGTTCATGCTCCGCGCTTGGTCTCCTTGTTCCATCGGCGTTTTCCTGCCAGCGCTGGACCCGTGGGGAGCCGCTGAGAGGGAGGATGTACTGTCAAGAATTCCTGTCATGCGAGGGGAGGAAAACGGTAACCAGCGAAAACGGACTACATCTCCCAGGATGCTTAGCGGTTGAGAGGTTATGTAAACAGGAGAGCTGTTACATAACTCAAGGAAAACACGCCCGTATGTAAACAGGAGAGCTGTTACATAACTCAAGGAAAACACGCCCTTATGTAAACAGGAGAGCTGTTACATAACTCAAGGAAAACACGCCCTTATGTAAACAGGAGAGCTGTTACATAACTCAAGGAAAACACGCCCTATAAAGGGAGGAACCGGGAGGTACAACGCTGTCGGATATTGTGTTTACACCGACGTACCTGCTTAGTGAAGAGCAGTGTTCCGGAGTGGCGCTCCAGTAAGGCAAGAACGGAGGTAGGTCGAGTCGTTACTCCCTGGGCCGTGTCTTGCCCCATCGTCACCTGTGAAGGACCCGGAAGCTCTACCGGATAACCATTGAGCTTCGCTTTTTGACTCGGCTGAGTCAAAGCGCAGTGGCGCTTTTGCTGGTTGGAGTCGTAACTCCCAGCCCGACCAGAGATACAGGGACTGCCTGCTGTAACGCACACCAGGAGGTGTTTGCCGCGTTACAGACTCGGAAGTCCACGGGATCGATCGAGCGGCTGCTCTCGGTTCAGTCTTCTTTGCTTGTGATTGGGGTATCGGTGACGCATCACCAGGAGGTGACTCCGCGTCCCGGTGCAGTCTGAGGAAGAGGTTGAGCGGCTGCTCCCTTCAGGTAGAGACCCCGGCTGGGTGTTTCCCTGACTCCTCGATTCTCCCCAACACTCTTCGTGTCCCTCACAGCCTACCGATTGGCATTGTCGGCCATTTCATTTCTGCCCTCTGTTGGCATACGCCGGGATCGGCGTATATGCAGAGGACGGTTAGGACCATCCGTGCTGTGGGCTGGTAACGTACTTAGCCTGGAGGATTCCAGTGACTATAACCTTTGTTTATTCCTTGTATTATTTTTGCCTTCATTAAAATAACTAAACCTTCACAAGTGGTTGCGTTCTCATTATCGTGTCTGTTAAACGATCCTGAGACGTTCAGGGCGTTACACATTCACTGCAATGGCACTGTTAAACATGTCTCAAGGCCTACCCTTGTAGCCTGGCAGTTCAGTTTTAAAACTGAAAACTTGAACTGTCTATATAACCCATTTTGACTACCTCAGCCTTTCTTTGAAATATTATAAAGTCACCCTAAGGAGGCCCTATTGCTCTCAAGGCAGGGCGCATGGTATTTAAAATTAGAGCATGTAAAAGTTTAATGTAGAACATGCTCTGACAGTGAATACGCACACATTGGAGCTGGCTGTTCCCTATAAAAGCATTAAGATACAATATTAAGTTTAATACATTTTGCCTCTGCCTAGGAAACAGCACCAAATTGAAGTTTTGGACTTTTTTTTATTTTTCTTGTCATGTGATGTTTTATGTCATTTCCATTTCCTGTTCTTTTGTCACACAAAGGCATTAGTGTGGTTGGAGGGTGTGTTGCAACTAGGCTGTGTTACTTCGCTTGTTTCCACACTCCCTCCACTTGCTGAACCGGACTCCTCGCTCCTGAAGTAATACACTATCGGATTCCAGATTCCTGGTTTTCTTAAATCTTTTTAAGGCTTAAGCCAGCAAGGAATCATTTTACACCTTTGCCTTTATCCTTCTGAGAATGTGGAAGCTTCTCGAGGGAATTTGACTACCACGTATTCCTTTGTCTGGTGATATTGTGGCTTCTAGAAACAGTTCCCAGTACATCAAATATCGGAAGACCCGCACCTGGGCTATGTTTAAGCGAACAGACCTAAAATGGTTGCAACGTCAATTTGTTTTTGAGGGTTTCCAGTGTGAATTCTGTTGTAGACCTGGACACTCTCCTTCAGGAACAATCTCTGAGATTAGAGCAGTTGAGGACTGAGAAAAATGCCCTTCACTAAGCAGCCGATGCCAGGTCTTACAGCCTTCATGCCCTTCATGCTTCAACTTCTAAGTATTCTGGAGATCCTTTGAGATTAAAAGAGTTTTTGAATGGCCTGGTGGTTTATTTTGCCTTTTGACCTGACCATAAGTGGGGTAAGTGATTGTTTCTTTGACCAGTGCAGCTCTGGCTTTTGGCAACGTCCTTAGTTTTCACCAAAGACCTTGCCTGAATAATTACGCCAATTTCCTGGCAAATGTCCAGATGATGTTTTGAGAACCAAGCGTGAGGTCTCCTCAGTGGGTGTCCTATGTAGGATATCCAGGGAAACTTCTGATATACTGTACTATTGTTCACACTTTTGTGAGCTTGCTGCTGAACTCACCAAGGTGAAACGCACTCAGATGGCCTTATTCATAAGATGGTGATAAGAGGAATTAAGGGATGAGTTAGCAAGAGTTCCCAGAACGTCATCATTTCCTGAACTCCTGGATCTGGAACACAGACTTAAACAATAGAAAAAAACAGGCGTTCACTTCTACTCCTCTTCCCCGAGTTTTTAGGCAAGCCTGGCCATCTAATGAGCCTACTTATCCTTCGCCTGATGCCCCTGATAAACCAATGCATCTTAGGTCCACTAGAGGCCAATTGTCCAATGCCTGATGGGAATAAAGACGTAAGGGATGCTTGCGTCTTTATTCTGTGAACTCAAATCACTGACTGCGAGACTGTTCTGTTTGACTTTCCAGGCCACAGGGGAAAGCCAGATCTAATCCTTTGTAAGGAAGAAATAAATGAGAGATTCAATTCTACATAAAATTTCAGCTCCTCCATTGGATACAGTGCACGCTTGTTCATATTAAATGTAAGTCTTCAACTCCATCCCGGTCAGTCCGTCTCTCTTCCAGCCTTGTTAGGGTCCTGTGCCTTCGGAATGTATATTAAGAATTCCTCTATTAGATTCCAGATTCCTCCTGAGCCTCTTGAGAACAATTGCCCACCAAATATTCAAGTGTGTTTTTTCATCATGACTTCCAGAAACAGTTGCCCGTACATCAGACAGCAGAATATTCGGGCCCAGATTATGGGCAAGCATCCAGCCCTTTACAGACACATAGTATAAAGGAAATTCTTTAGAACTTGTTTTAATTGTTCCCTTGCTGGCATGTTTGCCAAACATAATTTAATTTCATTAATTGCCTTTACTGGGGAGACGTTTGAGGGGTGCTTGGTTTTGCAAGTCCTCCTAAATCTTGCCTCACTTTGGTCAAACTCAGGCTGGTTTTGTATAACTTTGCAGTATTACTTATTACAATAGTGCAGAGTGATGTGAGGAGCAGCTACTGGTCAGAGGGCTGAGATTGCTGTTTGTAGCAGCCTGCACAAGACAATACAGAGTTAACTTTACAGCTGAAAAGTTAAAAAAATAATATTTCCCACACAGTCCCATGAATGGATGTGTGCATGTATTACAGCAATGGGACTCACATAGTCATGGATGTTTACCATAAGTCAGCCTCTACATTATCCAGAAAGCAGCTCTGTTGCACCGAGGTCCAACTCCTTCATGCTACTGACACTATACTGTACAGTTTAATCTGCCAAAAGATGCGTTTGCTTTTCTCCCCAAGCTCGAAGCCTGAAAGAGAAGCTCCTTTTATGTTAGGAGGGCTAACTGCAGTCTCCCAGGATCACAAAAAATGTTCCTTCAATTAAAAGCTGAAATGGGGAAAACTCCAATCTTCTTGGGGTGGAATAGCGCCCCCTGCTTTTGGTCGGGCTTCTTAAAACACAAGGCATGTGGAAAAAGGACCAGGCTGTGCTCTCTTGTGATGGCCTTGGTTACATTGCATTCCCTTGTCAAGTTATTATTTTTTCTTCACAGGTCACAACCTTTTAAGTTCTAATAGTGCACAACATGCACATAATAGGGTAGCAATTGTCATTTGCCCTTACATCAACTTTTCCCCACAAACATCCTCCAAATTTTGATCCCCACGAAGATTGAGTTAAATTCTCTGATTTCCTTTACCCTTACCCATTCGGTCATATTCCACTCCGTTTTCAAGGGCAATTGTTAGGTCTCACTTAAGACAACCTATGCGCTATATGTTGTCAGCCATAATGTTAGTTTATAGAGGACTTACAGCCAGCCCATTGGGTACCATTATTTGGCTTCATTGTCACTTTCATTCGCTTGCTTCTTATTTGTCAGCTTATGTAGACATTCCATCCTCTTATTGAGTTTGCCCTTCCCTGCAAAACAGATGCATCACTTGTGTCCTTCCACTGTTAATTTTTCAGGATGTACTTTTTTCTTTTTCTTTAGGCACCCTATGGATATCTCCCTTGTGTACTTCTCTATCTCCATTGTCTGTGCACTTCCCCATTCCCACACTCTCACTGTGTTGTCCATTTGCTGCCACTCTCCATTGTCATCTTGCTTCCCCATCCTCTCCCCCCACCCTCTGTTATCAGCTTGTTTACCCATCCTCTCCTGTCCACCCTCCAGCTAGCTACCTTTCTCAGACCCAACCACTCTCACTCCATTGCCTTTGTGGTACACAATTCCCTGCCCCATTTTCAGGTTGTTGTGCCATGTGTCAGCCTGTTTTTCCAACCCCTCCTGCCTGCCCTCTGTTGTCAGCTTGCATTCTCATTCCCTTCCACCATCACTTCATTTTCAGTTTAATGCCCCATCCCCCCGACCATCTTTCATTCTCAGCTTGCTACTCCATCCATTCTTGCCCAACCACCATGGTCACTTTGATTCTTGAACCCCTAAACCCACCCTCCATTGTCAGCTTGCTTCCCCATGAACATCCCTCAGTTATCATCTTGCTTTCCCAACCTCTCCTGCCCACCCTCCGTGATCAGATTGCTGTCCCATCCCCTCCCACCCCCTCCAATGTCATCTTGCTTCCCCTACTGGCTACCCTCCATTGTCAACTCCTGTCCCAATTTCTTATGTTGTTCGCTTCATGCTCCAGCCTCTCCCAGTCATCTTCCATTGTCAGCTTGCCGCCCCATCCACTCCCACCTGTCCTTCATTGTCACTTTGTTTCCCCAGCCCCTCTCGCCCACCCTCCATTGCCAGCTTACTGCTCCAGCCCCAACACACCCGTTTGCTGCCCCAGCAACTCCAGCCCACCCTTCATTGTAAGTGTGCTGCCTCATCTCCTCCCGCCCATCCTCTGTTGCCTATTTGCTTCCCTAGCCCTCATGCCCACCCTTTGATGTCCGTTTGGAGAACCAGCCCCTATTGCCCATCTTCTATTGTTTGTGTACTTCGCCTCTGTCAATTGTGTGACCTCTCCTTCCACCTGTGTCCTTCTCTTCTGCCCTTCATCTATCCCTCCATGTTGCCTTGTCCCTCAATTGTTTGTTGTTGTTTTAATTAAACAAAGTGCAGTAGCACTGGCCATGTTAAAGCGCTTAAAATGTTTTAGCCATGCTACACAGCATGGGCACTGCTGTACACCATGGCTAAAAATCATTGCCAAAGTCAATAGCTCTTACACACAAGACATTCTTGCTTTGCCAATATTTGCTTATACTTGTTTATTGCTGCTGGCAATCTATCATTACCATTAGCTGTCCTGCACATCAATACTTATAAATATCAGGTAGCCCCAATCATTCCTCTGAAACCATACAATAAAACATTTCCATATTTGTCCATCAAGTTAAATAACATCATTAAGCCATCTTGTTATGAGTCTCCTTTCCAACAATATTGTTAGATCAGTGGATTGTTGAAAGTCTGCTATGAATCTGTTATTGATGAGTTCTACATTTATTGAGTCTGTTTTTGTTATCATCTAGGTTCATGCAAAATAAAACAATACTTTTTCCACCTTTTGGAAGCATTAATGTGCTTCTCCCTTCACTTGAATGTCTATTGTTACCAACTAGTGAAGCTGTCGTGTTTTCTTTAATAATATAGACTAATCTAGGAATTGAGAAATGTGAGTCTTCCAAATGAATCAATAGATCATCGGCATAACGGGAATACTAGTCTGTCCTCGCTATCACTTGGCCACCTAAATTTCTTTTCATGGTTTGAATGTTTTGTTCACTACTCTGCTAAACATTTAACAGTCAAAGTGAAGAAAATTAGACGAAGGGACAGTTTTTCCTCTCCAAACAAATGGAATGTTAGAGCAAACCATTGATTTCAGTTATGTGTATAAGCTCCATCATCTCAAAAAACACAAAGAGAGAAAGGGTATGACGGAACTACTCCTAGTCCCTTTTAAGATTAACACAGACAACAAAGAAGGAGTAATTCCGTATATGGATTACTGCTTAATGTGGGAGAAAAAGGAAAAATTCCTTTTTTAAGATGAACCCTCACCCACCAACCTAGTTGGTAGCATGCTTCATCATTGGGCTCCCACCCGAGAGGCTGGGTGCCTCCCGAGAGTGCTTTGATGCCTGAGTTACAGCAGAGCAGGTTTGTTTTGGACAGTGACAGGGATTAAAATTGCCTCTTAGACACCTTGAAATGTATTGGTGGGGTCATAGCACAAGATTTAAAACAAAGAAAGGGGATGCTCTCTGTGGCTTAATTGGTCATAAACATCCTTGGTAAGGTTGTGATTAGGTCTACACATTTCAGGCTTTCATTGCTTAATAGTAAGGCTTTCTTCAAGACCAGTGGAAAGATAAGTGCTCTCTCTAAGGTGCACTCATTCAGTGAAAGATGAACCGCAAATTTACGGTTTTGCTACCAACGACTTGTTCTGGAAGAAAAAACACATGAGGTTAAAGATCCTACATTCAGGAAAATGATGCATCCTAAAGCAGTAATATGATCATTAGTTTCATCAGGTGTGATGAATCAAGATCCACATGCCTGGATCTGCACTCGTTTATTCCACACGTGCCGCCTAATGTGCGTTGTGGACATCCACGTATTCAGGTGGCCATCAATAGTTTGCCATCATGCACATGCTTTCAACCACACTTGTGACACTAGATGTGTGGTCTATTATTAGGGAGATTCGCGTGCGATTTGCCGAAATTACCCTGTCAAGGGGAAGAGGCCGAACACTGCAGGCTCTCCAGCTTGCCAAATTTAAGGAGACAATGTGATCGTCCAATTAAAATTGAAAATAGCGAAGCCTAGTGTCTGCTTCTCATGGTCTGAAAATGTCTGCTTTTATTGATGGTATGAAAAATAACACGTGTGTCAGCTTGTAGTTGGTAGTTGTGAAAATACAAACGTGTTACAGTGTCCTCTCAAAGGCGGTCGACGCAACTTTTGAGAATAAAAGCTAATGTGGGCAAAACAGGGGGTTATTTCTAATATGTGGAGATGGTCCATACCAGTTTTATGTAAAACTGTGCATGTTGACAAATCAGCCCATGGTAAAACCGTGAAATTATTAAAATGCGTCTGTAAAACACAGGTTGTCGGTTTTCCCCATTCGTTCTTTTTTTCACTGAGACATCTCAAGGCTCC
This sequence comes from Triturus cristatus, assembly GCF_964204655.1. Lineage (NCBI taxonomy): Eukaryota > Metazoa > Chordata > Amphibia > Caudata > Salamandridae > Triturus > Triturus cristatus. Next base: position 530,256,098 of record NC_140589.1, read on the forward strand.
CGGTGTGGCTTGTTGTACATTAGCTTAGCAAACGGGCACGGAGCATGTCGTCTGTTTCACGGTGCTGCATTTGCTCAGGAGGCTGCATGCCGTGTAGAAATCTGCGTTTACAAAGTTGCTAAAATAAAATCTGTTGTTTAAACCATGGTGTGCCAGGGTTTAAAGGTAGGCAGCAGGCTTTCACCTGTGCTGCAATGCAGGCTGCGACAGGCCAATGCCTCAGCACTGCGATGAGCAGGATAGGAACAAGGGGCCTGAAGGATGAAGGTTGGGAGTGGGCTGACTCTATATGCACAGGTATGATAGTTCAAAGGGTTGGAGCCAATGTGGTTGAGAAACAGGAACCTGTATGTACAGTCATCAAACAGCTGCAACTTTAAGGAATGAAAGGACTGTGTTGTTTTATTTTTTGCGCAGAAGACTCTAGCTGTTGAATATTTACTTGTAAATGTTTAATGGTCTGTCCAAAAGCACACATTGCTCTGTGGTAAAATGTTTGTTGATTCTAAATATGCTTTGTGCGATTCTGTAAGGGGTTTAAAGATCTCACGCTCTTGAATACTGACTTGCAATTGTTTAATGTTCTGTTTAATAGTACAAATTGTTCTGAGGTAATATGTGTGTTGATTTTGAATATGCCTTGTGCAATTCTGTAAGGAGAATCAATTAGTAAGCGGAGTCGTGACGAGCACAGCTCGTCATGAGCACAGCTCTACTGTGCCTCATGACGAGCTGCGTTCATCACGAGCACAGTGCCGCTGCCCCCCGCGCTGCGGGGGAATTACCCCCGCGGCGAAGGGGTTAAAGATCTAACACAGCCTATGGGCTTAGATGTCTGAACTGTTTAGGACAGTTTCAAAGCCCCAGCTTTAATTATCCTTGGTGCTAAGAATACCAGATCCAGAAACTTTAAAGATATGTAAAAGTGAGAGAGAGCGAAAGAGAGAGAGAGAGCGAAAGAGAGGAGAGAGGAGGTGTGTGTGTGTGTGTATGTAAGTAAAAATCATTGTTCTCAGTTAGACCTCTACTTCTTTTTTAACTGGGACATCTCAAGGCTCCTGTTGTGATTTTTAACAACAACAAAAAAGGTTTAGGGCACGCTTGCTGGCGTTTCTTAACTTACGAGGCTCCAGGCACTGTGGAAATCAGCAGTTACAAAAATGGACAAATAAAGGGGCAGATTTACAAGTCCCTTGCGACACATTTACGCCGCCATTGCGTCACTTCTGTGACGCAGCGGTGGCGTAAACCATGCGCCATGTTGCGCCTTATTTACAACGGGACGCATCTAGGGAGATGCGTCACGTTGTAAAGCCCTGCGCCACATTAAACCTGCGTCAGGTTTAATGTATGCAGGGTGGGCGTTCTGTCGGAAAAAGCCTCGGAAAAGTGATGCAGTGAAATCTACAAGATTTCACTGCGTCACTTTTCTGACGCCGCTGCGTCAAAACCCTGTGCCTGCTTGAAGCAGGCGAAAGGCGTGATGCAGCATGTTAGGTATGGGCAGCCCCTGAGCATTGCTGGAGTTGCGTTGCGCAGCCCTTACGCCATCAGATGCGTCACGCATCTGTTTATCCTTGCACCACGATGCGCCACACCTGTGGTGGCACAAGGGTAAACTTACGTGACGCATGTTACCTGGCGCATCCCTGCTGATATGCAGGGATGTGCCAGTCCTCGTAAATCTGCCCCAAAATATGTTGCTTAAACCAAGGGTTTGCTAGAGGTTAAAGGTCAGCAGCAGACTTTGGAACGTGTTTTCAAAGCCCTGAGCGACAGGCCTGGCAGGAGGTGTTGTGGGGAGAGAAAGGATTCTGTGTTACAGAGGGCATGGCATAGAGGGAGGGGGGAGCAAGTTCTATAGTTAAAGTTGAGCTAGTTCCAAGGGATGCAGTGAATGTGGTTTAGAAACACAGCCATGTATACATCATACCCAGCATGGGCAACTGTAAGGATTTACAAAAACAATTTAAAAAATGAAAGAGTTGTGCTAGTTTATTTTTTGTGCAAAAGTCTCTAGCTCATGAATATTTACTTGTAAATGTTTAATGTTCTGAGAAATAGTACAAATTTTTCTGAGGTAAGAAAAATGTGTATATTTATATGGTGCAAAATAGGGATGTGCTAATTTTGAATATGCTTTGCACAGTTCTGTAAAGGGGTTAAAGATCCAGCGCACCTCTTTGTGGGCGAGACCTTTTTAACATTCTACCAATGTAGGTAGGACTACCACCTTCCCCCTAGGGCACACTTTCAGTATTATCAAGTTAGGCACTGGGTACATAATACCGAAAATACATTGGGAGCTACGCGCACATTGACCCCTTTTGAACTGCTAGTACGATCTTTCGATGGCTAACGATGCTTGATCTCTTGACCATACAAGGTCATGCAACACTCCCGTCCCCTGCCTTCACACCCATACCAACAGAAGTGGCATGTAGACACTGCAGAGGACGCACCCCCTGAGCATTGGGACCAGTTGTGGAGAGACATCCCTAAAACGTTTAAAAGCATTACACAACAAGAATCTGCCTACAAAGTGATGACACAATGGTATTATACCCCGCTTTGCCTTCAGAAAATGTTCCCTGCTTCCTTGGTACTGTGTTGGTGATATAGGGAAGACACAGGGTTGATCATCCACATTTGGTGGTCCTGCCCACTTCTGACGATCTTTTGGAAAGAGGTGCTGAGCCATATTAAGGATGTAATAGGGTATCCCATCCCGAGCGCCTCAGGGGTGGTGGTCCTGGGACTTTGACCTTCGTCACTTAAGGCCATGACCCACTCAGACTGGCGTTTAATACTCCACATGTTAGGAACAGCAAAACAGATCATCGCACTTCACTAGAAAAAAGGCCCTAACCATCCCATCTTCAGTGTGGCTCACCCGTCTCTGGCATGTAATGGCAATGGAGCTCCTTTCCAGTCCTCATGTACACGCTGATGCCAAATTCACACGTATCTGGCAAGCCCTGGTACAACACCTATCTAAATTAGAACACCCTCGCTCTGTCCCCCCCGTCTGCGGGCCCTTCAGTTGTTTCAATCAATCAATCAAGCATTTGTAGAGCGCACTACTCACCCGTGAGGGTCTCAAGGCGCTAAAGGGAGGGGGGGGGGGGGACTGCTACTGTTCGAACAGCCAGGTCTTGAGAAATCTTCTGAAGGCCAGCAGATCCTGGGTCTGTCGCAGGTTGGTTGGGAGGGTGTTCCATGTCTTGGTGGCGAGGTGGGAGAAGGATTTGCCGGCAATGGTCGTTCGGTGTATTCGTGGAACGGTGGCGAGGGCGAGGTCAGCGGAGCAAAGCTGGCGGTTTGGAGTGTAGAAGATGAGTCGTTTGTAGAGGTATGTAGGTCCGGCGTCGTGGAGTGCTTTGTGAGCATGGGCGAGGAGCTTGAAGGTGATCCTCTTGTTGACGGGGAGCCAGTGCAGGTCTCTCATGTGGACAGTGATGAGGCTGTGACGGGGGATGTCGAGGACGAGGCATGCAGAGGCGTTCTGTATGCGTTGGAGTCTTTTTTGGAGTTTGGCTGTGGTTCCCGCGTAGAGGGCTTTGCCGTAGTCCAGCCTGCTGGTGACGAGGGCCTGGGTGACCGTCCTTCTAGTTCTGGTGGGGATCCATCTGTAGATCGTGCGCAGCATGCGGAGGGTGTTGAAGCAGGAGGAGGAGACGGTGTTGACTTGCTGGGTCATTGACAGTGATGAGTCCAGGATGAACCCCAGATTGTGTGCATTTTTGGTGGGTGTCGGCGCAACTGTCAGCGAGGCCGGCCACCAGGAGTCGTCCCAGGTGGGGGAGGTGGGGCCGAGGATGAGGACCTCCGTCTTGTCCGAGTTCAGTTTCTGGTGACTGTTCTTCTTCCATTTGGTGATGGCCTTCATTCCTTCGTGGAAGTTGGTCTTGGCAGTGGCGGGGTCTTTGGTGAGGGAGAGGTGTCCACGGCCGGCGTATGAGACAATGTTGAGGTCGTGCGATCGGACGATGTTGGCGAGCGGTGCCATGTAGACGTTGAAAAGGGTCGGGCTGAGGGATGACCTCTGGGGTATGCCGCCAGGTGATCTTGGTGGCTTCGGATCGGAATGGAGGGAGGCAGACTCTTTGGGTTCTGTCGGTCAGGAAGGAGGTGATCCAGTCCAGGGCTTTGTCACGGATCCCTGCGTTGTGGAGGCGTGTGCGTAGGGTGTGGTGGCTGACGGTGTCGAAGGCGGCCGAGAGGTCTAGGAGGATGAGGGCCACGGTTTCGCCGTTGTCCAGCAGGGTCCTGATGTCGTCTGTGGAGGCGATGAGAGCGGTTTCGGTGCTGTGGTTGCTGCGGAATCCGGATTGGGACGAGTCTAGGGTGTTGTTCTGTTCGAGGAAGCGGGTCAGTTGCCTGTTGACGATCTTCTCAATGACTTTCACCGGGAACGGGATGAGGGAGATGGGCCGGAAGTTCTTGAGGTCCTTTGGGTCTGCCTTGGGTTTCTTGAGTAGGGCGTTGATCTCGCCGTGTTTCCAGCTCTCCGGGAAGGTGGCGGTCTCGAAGGAGCTGTTGAAGATCTTCTGGAGTTGGGGTGCAATGATGGAGCTTGCTTTGTTGAAGATGTGGTGAGGGCAGGGGTCTGACTGTGAGCCGGAGTGGATGGTGTTCATGGTTTTGATGGTGTCTTCGTCGTTGATGTGGTTCCAGGAGAGTAGGAGGCCGGTGTGGCTGGGGTGCTATGGGTCTGGGGTGTCGGCAGTTGTCGGGGGGGTCTGTGTGTTGAAGCTGTTGTGGTGTTTCCGATCTTGCAGTGTAAGAAGGTGGCAAGAGAGTCGCATAGGCCTTGTGATGGCAGGAAGTCGTTAGTGCTGGAGGTGGGTTTGGCAAGTTCCTTTACGATGTTGAAGAGCTCTTTGCTATTGTGTGCGTTGCTGTTGATACATTCCTTGAAGGAGGTCCTTTTAGCTGTTTGAATGAGTTGGTGGTGCCTGTGGCTGGTGTTCTTGAGGGCCGCGTGGTTGTCTGGTGTCTGTTCATGGCGCCACATTTTCTCGAGTCTTTGGCAGGTCTGTTTGGATGCCTGGAGGTCGGTGGTGAACCAGATAGCCCTTCAATCGGTGTGTCTGTTTGAGGGTTTCTTGACTGGGGCGAGAGTGTTGGCGCAGTCGTCGATCCATTGCCTGAGGTTACGGGCGGCTGTGTCGGTGTTGCTGTGGACGGTTGGTGGGACTCGGGCGAGGGTGGTGGTTAGCTGGTCTTCGGTGACGCTGTTCCAGCTGCGACGGGGGATTCGTCACGGGTGGTTGTGTGCGGGGTCTTTCTTGAAGGAGAAGTGGATGCAGTGGTGGTCTGTCCAGTGGAGTTCGGTGGTGTGGCTGAAGGTGACTTGGCTGCTGGCGAAAAAGATGGGGTCGAGTGTGTGTCCGTCGGAGTGGGTGGGTGTCGTGACGAGCTGTTTGAGTCCAAGGTTGGCGAGGTTGTCGAGCAGGGTGGTGGAGTTGCTGTCGTTGGTGTTCTTGAGGTGGAAGTTCAGGTCTCCGAGGAGGATGTAGTCTGTGGATGCCAAGGCGTGCGAGCTGATGATGTCGGGGATGGAGTCGCTGAACTGTGGCCGGGGGACTGTAAACGAGGGTTCCTCTGAGGGTGGTGTTGGGATCGATGTGGATCTGGAAGTGCAGGTGTTCGGTGGTGCTGAGGGTGTCTTCGGTGCTGGTCAATATTCTGAGGGTATTCTTGTGGACGATGGCAATTACTCCTCCCGGTCTGTTGGTGCGGTCCCTGCGGGTGATCTTGTAGCCGTCCGGGATGGCTATGGCAACGTCGGGTGCTGATGAGGGGTTCAGCCAGGTTTCCATCAGGAAGGCGACATCCGGGGAGGATGAGTCGAGAAGGTCCCAGAGTTAGACAGTGTGTTTGTGGACTGAGCGGGTGTTGAGTAGGATACATCTGAGGTGGTTGTGGCCTGCCCTGGTGGGAGGGACATGGTCTGGCTGGTGAAGCTGCAGTTTCGGCAGGTGAAGGGTCCGTGGGTGCGCTTCGGGGTGGCCTGGAAGCAGGTAGATGAACGGCCGGTGTTGAGTGTGTGGAGGAGGTTGGCGTCGTATCGGTGTCGGCTGTCATGAAGCGGGTGGAGGCCAGGGGGTCTGGCGCTGGGCGCGGTCCTGCGCAGACGGGCGCAGACGGGTTTGCCTTAGGCGTGCCTGCTGCGCGCGGCCACACAGCGGCCGCCATTAAGAAGGGGAGGTGGGAGGGAGGAGCAGCTGGGAGGCGGGAGGGGAAAGCGAATGGGTGAGCAAGCGGGGCGGGGCCGCAGGGGACGCAGCGGCGGGAAGGGGAAGTGGCAGAAATGCCGAAATCAGGAAATAAAGGAGCCGTAAGTAATAAGTAATTAGGAGAAAGGTGAATAAATCAGTAGAAAAAGGAGTAATCTGCAATAAAAGGACTTAAGGTCAAAAACAGTGAAAAAGTGAAATGCGAGGAGGCGGTAGACAGGCAGCTGTGGAAGAGAACAGAGGCAGAGGACTGGTGCGAACCCACGGCAGCAGCGGCGGGAAACACAGGCACCAACAGGTGGAGCTGTGCAGCATGGGGAGCGACCTGCCTGTTTGAAGATGCTTTGCTCCAGAGAGGGGAGGACCCCTCAGAGTGAGGCGGAATAAGTAACGGTCTCACTAAATGTCTGCTGCCTCTCCTCCCTGTCCCCGCCTCTATGGGTGGGTCATTTCCTGGAGCCAGAGGTTAGGTATGTCTCCAAGCACAGCAGTGTGAACATCGCCCTCTCTCATCCCTCCCTCCCTCCCCGGGACTCTTCCTATCTCCCTCTTGTCCTTTTCTCCTTCCAATTTTTGATTTTTTTCTTCTGTTCTTTATTTCATTGCAGTGGTTATGTGAGCTTGTTTTCTATCACTTATAGAACGGTTGTATAAGGAGGAAAATGTATGATATTAACTATGTTGCTATGCCTTTATTGGTCTAATTCCCTGTTTTTAGATAATGTCATTACCTGTTGATGGGCAAGCCTGGACAGTGCTTAGCGGTTTCTCAAGCTGATGGATGAGCATTATTGTAGCAACATAGACTGACATTCTTGTGGTCTCCTTGCTTGATGCCTCTATTAACATTGTAAACGTTCTATGCTATTGTTAATTGGGAAAATTAATAAAACAGATTTCAAACAAAAGATCCAGCGCAGCCCCTGCACTTAGAAACCAGAACTTTTTAGAACCAGTTTTAAAACCCTCGTTAATTTTCCCTGCTGGCTGCACAGCTTGTTAGGAATGCCTGTTCCAACAACTGTAAATTATTTTATTATACTGTGAGCAACACATGTCTAGATTGTTTTTTTTAAATGACTAAATCCACTAGGACAGGCGATGTTTGTTAGATCTGTTTTAAACCAAATCTGTTTGCTCTGCATTAACATGGAGCCATGAGGAAACGGTTACATTTCAGCAAGGTACAGATATTTAGAGCGCTGTAGTTCTGAGACCTTTGTTAACCTTATGTGTCTCAACAGCGCAGACTTAAAAAAATATATATCCTTGTGTGTGTGTTTTTACAGGTTATGGGTGCAGATAGCTGTTTAAGAGCTAATACAAATCTAAGAGTCTAAGACGCATCAGACAGCGTCCAGAATAAATCTTCTATTACAGATGAATAAAGGGATGGCCTTGTTGTATAAAGGATGTGTAATAATAAGCTTGTACAGTCCAAAACCACCCAAGATTCCATCGTGCCCTCAGAGAGTGTGCTAAATCAGGGTTCTATATTGGAAAAGGGACAATTGTTCTTTTTCTTCACAGTTCTACTGCAAGCACGCAGTTATGCCAAACCTCAGCAAAAAGTAGACACCCGAGCAAACATGGTTGCTGTAGCCTTAACGATTCCTGGAAAGGTCGCAACCTCATTCAAAAAAAGAAAGTCGTTGGGCTTATAGACAGACAGGCTACAAAAGAAAGGGATTCCATAAAGGGGCAAAGCAGGTGTGTTTTTACAAAATGTAGTGCCAAAAGAACCATAATGTATTTTTGTCTCAAGCATCGTGTTCCTCAAGCATCTAGTAAAGGCTATACAAAATGTAAAGCAATAGTTAGACAGACGGTTACAATCATAAGGTTGTGAAGAGCTGTTCACGCTTTTTTTTCCCATCGTAGAGCCAACACCAAAGACTGGCGCCGGAGTACCACAAAAGGTGAAGCGTACGTCAACACCACTAGAGGACATCACACAGATCTGTCAAAATGACTCTGCACCAGAAACCTGTGAGGGATGCGTAGTGCTTCATAACAAACCATGCACGGACTCTGCAATCGCAGGCTCTAGAGGCACGTTTTATTCTAACCCCTACACTGCTTTACCAGCAAAACCTACTACCAGTACCGCGAACATGCACACAGGAAGGCCATTTTTTGCCAGGGGTGTAGACCACAAAGGGTGCAAACTTCTAGCCGCAGACACACAACAGCCAGGGTCATTTAAAAATCAGGAAATAGATCTCACTCTAAAAAAACCAAAATCAAGTCGCTTTTCCTTAAAGAAGACAAAGAAACCCACGTTCCCAGACCTACAAACCGTCCCTTTAGATCTATCCTTGAAAAACACAGTTACTGCACAGCCATGTCCCCATAATCTTCATGCAGGTAAATGTTCACTGTCTGAGAGGATGAATGTTGATGTGCTACCCAGAGGATCCCCAAAACTGACTATAAATATTTCACATAGCCTCTGGGATGAAGGGCTTAAAAACAGTCATCCAGAAGCGGACATGCCTATAAAAATCACACATATTTGGCCAAGGGCTTGAAAATGATCATCCCGACCAGGACCCATATTCTGCATGTATAGGGCTTTGCAGGGGGCTAACCAATGAGCCACAACTGTGTATAAAAGTCGCACAAACCCTAGTTGATGAAGGGCTTGAAAACGATAATTCCCAAACAGACACATCTTATGTAGGTACAGGATTTCTCAAGGGCCTGATAGGTGTGCCATTGAGTTCTGACATACCAGCCGGCGCCGCAGCCGCTCACAGTGTTACTTCTATTTTAGAAACTGAGGGGCAGCAGTCACCTGTTTCCAACCCCAGCGCTTCCTACACCTCTACTGCACAGAGCTATTATTACCAACCTTTAAATTCCTCATGTCCTATGTCACCCACCTCAACATACCCCGATAGCAGTATAGGATGGAGCAGATGTCCTAATCAGAGCTTTGAAACTGAGTATAAGACAGAAACCAAGAACCGACCCTCGAAGGATGTACAGAGGAAGATAATCTAGATGGTATAAATGTGTAGAAGAGAGGTGTTGCAATCTTGTGAATCAGCCTTTGCAGATGTAGAGATTATTTCATCTTGATGAGGTCTGCGGCACTCCATAATGAGCGAGTGTTCCAGCATTGCTAATAACTCAGTCCAAAGTTCTAAATATAAAAAGAAGGTACAAGATATCCTTACTAAAGCGTGATGGTTTGTATGAGTCCACATGGCTAAAAAGGAGTTAGAACTCTGCAGACAGGGCCAGGAAGTTCCAAATACCATGACAGTGCATCCTAAAATGATAGGCACGCAGGCACTCAAGGCGTTTCAAGAGTTCATGCGGCAAAGCTGAGATTCCCAGATACACTAAACACAAAGATGTTCTCAAAGTAAAGGCTTATAGCGCCAAGAACCGCAGGCTTTCAATCAGTGAATTATAGAAAGCCAGGATTTGTGCTACAAGGAGGCTTAAAAATACACTGCCTCAGAATCAGAGTCAGCCCCCATCAAAAAGAATCACCAGAGAGTTTAACATCCAACACAAACCCTCAATCTGAGGAGTCATAGATGGTGTTTTAAGAGAGCTTCAGAAGGTACCGGCGAAATGTAGAGAGATTTAATGCTACAGAGTATTATGAAGAATTCATGTTTGGTAACTTAGAATGCATAAACTCATCTTATGATGGGGTTTTAGCTATTCACCAGGCAGTACAAATGCTCATAGATCGGTTGTTTCGCGACGTGGGGCCAAATGATTTCTTTCAGCTCCACATTTATGGGCAGGGTATTGACAGCCCCTTGTTCACCAGACAAATGCCTCTCGATGTGTTTGATGCTGTGGAATTTTTAGAAAACATATCTAAACGTTTACAAAGTAAAGCAGAAATAGCAACATTTGGGACCTTCAGAAAAGTCAACCCTTTAGTTCAGGGTCGCAAGGGGGGCGTTTCCAGACCTTTAAAGAGTACCTTTTACAGTAAAATCATTGTAAAAAAAACAGAGATGATTGCTCAACTTTAACACTGTACTTTCCATCCGGTAAGCCTGTTAAAAGTTAGACGGTTTACATTTACCATCATGAAAATCACTTTTACGATATCTTGAAACTGAAAGGTTTTCTAGGAGCCAAGTATGTCTGCAGCCACTGTGATCAAATCTACAACACACCAACAGCCCATCAGTGTGAAATGCATTGTAAAATGTGTCAAAGGGATGGGTGCATCGTAGTCGCGAATCAGAAGGTGAGACTTCCTGGATGTAATATATTCTGTCGCCCGGAAAACTGCTTGAGCAAACACACAGGGGTTATTCAGTAAATCCCTAAAACAGACTGTGTGGGTGCTACACAGCCACTGATCACGAATGCAAAGGTATGAAATGCCCCCGGTGTGTGTTACCTTGGTCTAGAGGAGACTCATGTGATATTGTTTTCTTGCCTTGCCTTTGGGGGAGTGTTGAAAGTGTGCCCACCTTAGGAAGTGCTGTGTATATGTTATATTCCATAAGTTTGGAACTGATATTCTCGCCCTGGGAAAGTGACGGTACATACCTTGGTCCAGGGGAGATCTGGGACCTTTCATTACAGGTTCATAGATACTTTGAATTTTCTGCCCATGAAATTGAGCAAGTTACCAAAAGTCTTTGGTTTTCTATATGTAAAGGTTATTTCCCCCACTTTTTAAAAACCTGGGCGAATCAGAATTATGAGTGTTCCATGCCTCCTCTCGACAGCTACGGTGTTGAGTATATGATGCAGGATGCGAAAGAGAATTTTCTACAGTGGTATGGTAAAAACTGCAAAAAGAAGTTTAATTTTCAAACCTAGTTGAAAGCTTTCTTTCTGGAAGAAGTAATGATCTTGGGAAACTGTTGCAATCTCTAAAGAGACGTTGTTGTAGAGATGACAAAACAAGAAAGGGTTCTGAAACCTAATACGCCAAGATGACAAAATCCATAGAGTACATAAACCCTTTTCAACATGTTACTGGCTTTCATGTGTATGTCTATCTACAAGCACATGTTTTTACAACCTGAAAGCATAGCTCTAGTCCTACCTGACCTCTATAAATATAAACAGAAGTAGGGGGCGTGGTCTGGCGCGAGGCGAAATGGCAGCGCTGTAGTGCGGCTCCGCCGGTCGCCAAAATAATCCTTCGACATATCCTGCGCTCCTGGAGCCCTCCCGTGAGCCCGACACGGCGGAAGAACCTGAGCACACCCGGGGATCACTTCGGTCACATGCTGGATGCGGCAGCCCCACTGCTTCGATCCTAGCCGATCTCTGAGGCCGAGGTGCAGAGATCATGGCGGCAAACGGCGGAGGAGGGCGGCGTGGAGCGGAGGATAACTGCTGCGCTCAGTAGTCTGCGGCTGGGGGCCATCGGGGTGCTACGAGACTTCCGTAGAGGTAATAAGGAATTTATAGCCCCTTTGCCGCCGCCGCGCTGGAGAGTGACATTGAGTGCGGGAGTTGGCGGCCGTGACTTGCTCCACCGCTGGGGACGAATCGCAATCGAGGACCCGGCTTGGGAGGGCGCGCTGGGCCGCAAGGTGGAAGATCGCCGGAGTTCAGGGGAGAATCCTTGCGAGAGCCCGACTGTAGGTGCCTTTGCGGCGAAGGGCAGAAAACAAATGTAGTGTTTTTGTATATCTGGGCCTGGGCGCTGCGTCGCGTCCTCGGGGCCTTGCAGGGTGCCGGAGCCGGCTCCGGCTGTCGCTGGTTTTGGGCGCTGGTGGCCTCATTGAACTCTGCTCCTTATGAACGACTAGGTGCTGTTGGCGGCGTGATACATGTAGGGGGCCAGGTGCTCCTTAAACAACGGTGTCTCGGAGGTCTGATCTGCCGTGACTGCCTGGGGCTGCTGGAGGTGCCGCGCAGCGTTCGCTGGCAGGAGGGTATTTGGCCATGAAGCACATGGGTGGACACTGACTTCAACATTATTGAATGGGCATCTCTGGCAGAGATAATCACGTAGAAGAGCGCACACTATCTGGCAGCTGACTGCTCATAATTGGGAGTCCAGGGTGCGTGGTGGATTTGTTCTCTGCCCCTACGGATAGACTGGGAACTTGCTGTGATAGCAGACTGCTTCTGGGAAAGGAGCTGCAGGCCCGGTCCTCTGCTCCGTAAGCCTGTAGTCTCCGTGTGAATTACCAGGCTGCACAACATATCTAAAATACCAGTAGCGGAGGACAAAGTTTGCTAGTTCACAGTTCCAACATGGCGAAGCCTGATAAGCACCAGCCTCGCCTAAACTTTGAGTCACGCAAGTCTAGCAAAGTGGCGCAGAATGCACCTTCGGACTTGGAAATGGAGGCGTCTGAGCAGACCCCTACAGGGTTGGAGAAGACATTGGCGGCCATTCAGAAAAGCTTACAATCTATAGATGGTAAAATTGAGGCGCTAAATGGCCGCATGGATAGCATATCAGCTAAATTGGATGGGCAGGTTGCGCGGATGGAGGCAGCGGAGCAGAGGATTTCGGATGCGGAGGATGGCTTACAACATGTGGCTGCTAAAACTACAGACATGGAAAAAATACTGGCGCTCATTAAAGATAAGAATGAGGATATTGAAGCGCGCTCGAGGCGTAACAACATACGCATTTTAGGCTTGCCGGAATCAACAAATGTGGGGCGACTAGACGAATATGTCGAAAAGCTGCTGAAGGACGTATGTGGGCCGGAAACCCTATCCAACATGCTGGTGGTGGAACGCGCGCACAGATCTCTGGCGGCGCGACCGCCCCAGGGGGCTCCGCTGCGACCCATTATCGCGCGGCTTCTCAATTTTAGGGATCGAGACACGGTGCTGCGTGTGGCCCGCCAAAAAGGAAAAGTACACTATCAAGGAAACTAACTTTCGTTCTATCCAGACTTTACAGCTTCGGTCCAAGCCGCGAGAAAAGAGTTTAACGGTGTAAAGAAACTGCTGCTGCAAGACCAAGTGCCGTATGCTATGTTGTACCCTGCGCGGTTGCGAATTGGAGAAGAAAGCGCAATGAAGATATTTAGTAACCCAAAACTAGCTATGGACTATGTGCGGACTCTGCGGCGCCAGAAACAAGCATCGGGACATACCTCTGATGTAGAGTAATATTGTTGAATTATGTGCTCTGCTAGTTATTTTTTTCTTCCCTGATATTCTGGATTGCAGAACGATGAAGGTATGAACACTACCAGGTTTACTCGCTGGGAGCTGGAGTACTCCCATTTGTTCCTTAAGCATTGGGTTGCAAGAGACAAGGGCACTGTTTCAGATAATGTGTAAAGGGATTATTCGCAAGGGGTGGTTACAAACGAATGATTGGCTGTCGCTGGGGCTTCATAGGGAGGTATTGAAGGGGTGATAACGGGAGTACACTATGTGATACGGCACAGGAGTGGGGTCTGTAGATCCAGTTTGCTGATGTTAAGTGACGAGCAGGTGAGAAACCCGGGTGCTTGCAAGGAGATCAGAAGCATATGTTATAAATGGGATCGGGAGGGTGCACCAGCGGCAGTATAATTTGGAGGCGGCCCTCTCCCTCTAGGAAGGGAGAGAGTATCGCGTCAATACGGTCCCCCCTAAGGGAATACCCCACCTTGTTTTGGGGATGGAAAATGTGTTGTTGGATGGGGTAGTTATAACAGGATTTGTCTTTGGCGCATTGGGGTTGCCAAAGTGGGAGGGGGAGGGGGAAGGCTATGGACCTTTGTTGGGGTTGTTGTAAGTTTGGATGCAGAGAACGCGGACACAGATTCACCAGTGCGGGTGGGATGCTTATTAATATCAGAAATTCTGTGCAGTTATAGACGGGACAGCAGGGGTATTGAGTGAAAGGTACAACTGTATAACATGGAATATCCGTGGGCTCAACACTCCGAGAAAGGTTAGACAAGTATTAGCGTACCTAGATAGGCATAAAATTCATATTGCATTGTTGCAGGAAACGCACTTATCCACACAAAGAGAGGCTAATATTGCACGAAGGTGGGCGGGATACCGGCTAGCGTCTTCATTTTCTACATACGCCAGGGGGGTTCTCATTCTGATAAAGAAAGGCATATCATTCCACCCACTTCGGACAAAGACCGATAGCGAAGGCGGTTGGGCTCTAGTGCAGGGCAAGTTGGGAAACACATTGATTACGCTCATTAATGTCTATGGTTCAGTAATAGATGTGCCACAGCCGTACATACAACTGTTGGGAGTGCTCCGAACGTGGCCGGATATGGTGACATTATGGGGGGGTGATTTTAACACGCATCTTGATCCGATTCTAGAGAAGTTCATTCCCGACGGGGTGCGTACTGTCAAAGTTGCGCAATGTGTGCGTAATGCTATGATGGAAATGGGCTTGGTGGACGTGTGGAGGCTGCGGAACGCTGCTGACAGAATAGGTACACATGTGACGCCGGTACATCACAGCTGGTCCAGATTAGACTACTGGCTACTGAATGACGAAGCTAGCAGCTGGGTCACACAGGTTTACAACTTGCCGCGCACGCTTTCGGATCACAACCCAATAGTGCTAGAAGTTCAATTACCAACTAACACGCACTTCCCCTTTACTTGGAGATTCAGAGCCGAGGCATTGCTTGATCCTATATACGAAGATGCCATAAGGCAGGCCATTACGCAATATTTTGCGCAAAATGTAGGGTCAGTTGATAGCTCAGCCATATTGTGGGAGGCATTCAAGGTCACAATCCGGGGGATATGCATGAGTACAACTTCAGGGATTCTGAGGGACCTTAGAGGTCAGTTGACGAAGCTTGAGGCGCAATTGAGCGGACTTGAGGCGCAATACGCTACAGACGCAGCGGCCACCTGCTACATGCCTTGTTAAAGGAATACGATAAACTTGCAGACTCCGAGATACGGTACAAATCACGTCGGCATGTAGCCAGAGCCTATGGTGAGGCTGGGCGCCCGGGCAAGCGGCTGGCCGAAACTGTCGGTTTAGAACTCATTACGATCCTATTCACAAGATAGTGGATACAAATGGGGAGGAACATTATCAGCCGCGAGATATAGTGGAACAGTTTAGAACCTTCTATGGGGAACTCTATACCTCTAGGGGCACCTGTGATGAATCGGCGTTGACTGAATATCTGGAGGGGATCTCGTGTGTGTGGTTGGCGGATGGTCACCGTGAATACCTTGGACGGCCCATAGAGGAGTCGGACATTAAAGAGGCCATCAAATCTCTACCTAATAACAAGGCCCCTGGTCCAGACGGGCTTACGTCGGAATTCTACAAACACTACATGGATATCCTTGCCCCGTATCTTCTAGAGATGTATGCGGAGGCTCATGAATCAGGGAGACTACCGCCTTCGCTTCGGCAAGCGCTTATTATCACACTTCTAAAAAAAGATAAAGACCCGGCAATGTGCGAATCGTATCGGCCTCTATCGTTGATAAACTTAGACGCCAAAATACTGGCGAAAATATTGGCCACTAGACTGCAACCACTGCTCCCGGTCAAAGTACTGCCTGACCAGGCCGGCTTTGTTCCGGGGCGTTCTACGTCCAATAACCTCCGC
Organism: Triturus cristatus; assembly: GCF_964204655.1. Lineage (NCBI taxonomy): Eukaryota > Metazoa > Chordata > Amphibia > Caudata > Salamandridae > Triturus > Triturus cristatus. Next base: position 530,271,855 of record NC_140589.1, read on the forward strand.
ACGATATTCGCCATGTATCATATTTTAAATCCTGATCTTCAAGCTGCTGCGGTTATGCTTGATCCTGCTAAGGCCTTTGATTCCATTGAATGGGGATATATGTTTTATATACTGCGGAGAATGGGTCTTCCTAATGTTTTTATACGCTGGCTGCAAATACTTTATACAGACACGTCGGCGAGAGTTAGAGTTGGTGGCCTCACTTCGGACCCTTTGTGTATAAATCGGGGTACAAGGCAGGGTTGCCCATTATCGCCTCTACTGTTCGCTCTTGTGCTCGAGCCGCTTGCCTGTATTCTTCGTCAGTGACAGAGACAGTCAGCACTTAATTTTAATCAGCGACCGGTTGGGATCTCCATGTACGCAGACGACAAGGTCCTTTTTATAGGGGACCCGCAGACCCACCTTTCGCAAGTGCTGCGAGAGTACATTCGGTTTGGACTTTTTTTCAGGACTCACGATCAACTGGGACAAATCGGTGATAATCCCATTAACATTATGCACACGCCCCGCCCCCCCCTTAGAATATCCTTTGATCTGGACAACTGATCCAGTCAAATACTTAGGGATCTGGGTGCATCGGGATCCTGAGGTAGAGGGGTGGGTGCATCTCCCTCTATCTTTGTTGGATAGGATTGCGGTGCTGAAAATGGTAGTTCTCCCTCGTTTTTTGTACTTATTCTGTAACATTCCAATTCCTCTGACTAGGCATTTTTTTGATGCGGTTAGGACACAAATGTTAAAATTAATGTGGGGAGGGAAACAGGTGAGAATTAGCTGGGCTACATTGACGCTTCCATACGCCAGGGGGGATTCAGTGCACCCGATCTATACATTTATTACTTATGTGCGCAGGCTCACTACGCTTATTATTGGTTTCGCCCACATGACTTTACCCCGCATTTGGCGGTGGAGGACGGGGATGCACATCCCATACCGCTGTCGGGAATACTCACTCATGTCAACAGAGGTACACCTAAGCGGGAGATCAATACAGTTGATGCGACGGTGGGCACGTGGCTAGCGATCGGGCGGGTGGCGGGAAAGCTCCCTATCTATGCGCCCGCGCTGCCGCTAGCCGGACATGCAGCGCTGTCTGTAATGCAGGAGACTGGCCCCATTAGGGCGTTTAAAGAAGTAGGTATACCGCATATGCGCGACGTATACTCCGAGGGCAGATGCGCGCTAGCTACTGAACTAGAGTTTATCAGTAACCCCACGCCATTATTTATCTACACTACACATCGCCTAAGGCGCGCCTTACAAAATCACTATCCGGGGTTCCCGGCCGAACCCCCGACCCTCCTCTCTCTGCAGTTGTTGCTAGTAACTCCCACGAAGAAGAAACTGATCACAAAACTGTACAAATTGATACAGGAGGAAGCAATAAGAGGGGCGGATAGGGGTCTGGAGCGGTGGAACTCCGTATTAGAAACCCCTCTAACGGAGAAAAACTGGGTACAAATCTGCAGTCTGACGGGGACTCTTTCGCCCAATGGCAATTTAAGAATCATACATCTGAAACTTTTACACCAGGTCTACCATACTCCTTTCAAATTGTATAAAATGGGACTTCGAGATTCAGCGCAATGTAGTAGGTGTGGGCGCGACGACGCAGATTTCTGTCATCTTGCATGGGATTGCATAGCAGTGTACACATACTGGAAGGAGATACTCAGTCATATACATAAGATGACAGGCGTTGAAATTCAGTGCACACCGACTGCGTGCTTGCTTTGCTATGTCCCGCAGCTGAAGGGTGCGTTGGGTAAGTTTGTGCGTGTTGCTCTTTTACTAGCCAAGAGGCGTGTTGCTATGACATGGGAGGGCCGTCTCAGCCCCCGGATAGTAGATTGGATTAAAGACTTAATATATTGTAGGGAAACTCTTGCAACATATACGGAGGAATTGCCTGGTACATCTAGGCCTAAGGATATCTGGGACCCGCTTAGGCAATACTTACTGTTTCATGCCACTGCTGATGCTACCCCGTCTTAAGTTAACCATTATAAACGGATCTGATGGCGGGGACGGTGAGAATTTGTTTGAAAGTCAATGATTTGTATGTCAATGGTAGGCTGGATATGTACTGTAAAGCATTCGCACTAGATTTGCATCTCACGCTCGGGTTTGTTTTGTTTTCTTTTGCATTATGCGCCCTGCGAGGCGGAAATGTGTGCTGTGTTCACTGACTTTTGTGGAATTTCAGTAAAAACAATAAAAAAAATAAAAAAATATATATATAAACAGAAGTATTAATCTACTGCCTCTATTCAATGGCTCATGTACGTCTCTGACAAGGAAAACGTATTCATCCAATATGCCTTGCAGGATGGTGTATACCATGTGGGCCCTTTTTTTGCTAGATGGGTACACTGTAAATGATGTACCAACTGCCTATGAATACAACGGTTGCTTTTAGCACGCTTGGCCCCATTGCTACAAACCCCACAAGTTTAATAAGCTGTTGGGTACCAAATTTGAACACTTGCACAGGCGTACTCTGTTAAAGGCATAATATGTTGAAACTGTGGTTTTGTTCTGAAGATACCTCTGGGAGCATGGGTGGCTAGATATGTTAACATCAAATATAGAACTCTGATCCTTCATTAAGAGAAATGAGTTACCCAAAACTTTGGAGCCCTGCGACACCTTATATGGGGGTCGTACAAATGCTATACAGTTGTACAGGGCCGCGGGAGAGGGTCAGAAAATACATTACTACGATTTTACGAGTCTATATCCATTTCTGAACAAGAAGAAGTTCTACCTCTTAGACCACCCCAGTATCAGATATAGGGACTTTAAAGCCATAGACAAACACTTAGGTTAGTTAAATGTCAATTCTTCCCACCGCAAAGGCTTTACTTCCCCATACTACCATACAGAGTCGATGGTAAGCTAATGTTCTCCTGTGTTCGGACATGCGCTGATCATATAGAGTCTAGCAGAATGTAGACACACTGAGGTGCAAAGGGTGCTCACCGGGACCTGGTCTAGCATTGAGGTACAACAATACCTAGAGAAAGGATACCGACTTGGAAAAACACATGAAATTTGGCACTTTGAGAGGACTACAACCCAACTCTTTTCTGAGTATATTAATTTATTTCTCAGAGACAAGCAGGAGGCATCTGGGTTTCCAGAATGGTGCATTAATGAACCTCAAAGCAAAACTACATCGATGATTACTACTCTCACTAGTGTATATGCTTGAGACCAGAGTTAATCGAAGTCAACTTTACCAGATGACAGCTAGCCAAGCTTTGTCTCAATTTTTTAGAGGGAATATTTGCACTGTGTACAAACTTGTCAAACACAACCATCATCACAGATCTGAATAACTGATTAAATATCTTTTTGTGCCGTGTTACGAGGTGTCCAGCTGTGAGTTTATCGATGCCGAAACCACAACGCTGTGATGGAAATACACAAAAGAGTATTCCACAACTTGTAACAATATAAACATCTTCATAGCCTTTTTCACAACCACTCACAATATGATGGATAAACTTCAGGAACTGTGTCTGTATCACAATACCAACTCTGTTGTTTTTGTTAGCATATTAGGGGATGATGATCCCCAACTCAGTGGTTATCTAGGCGATTTGATGAGCTAGCTAGAAAAGGATGTATACATAGTTGAGTTCACGTCCCAAAACCTATTTTACAGAACTTCTAACAATGCAGTATGTATGAAAGTCAAAGGCATCACCTCAAATATAAACAACAGTGTCAAAATCAATTTTGACAGTCTAAAGGATCTGGTGAATGAATACTCTACCTCGAGTGAAAATGATAAAACAATCGTTGTAAAACAACCTATCTTAGTTCAGTCCAAAAAATGATGGGAATTTACAAAGCATATACACACAAAAACCCTTTTATTCAAAAGGGGAGGGAACAGGAGGCTACGGGGCAGTCAGGGTAAGCTGGCCTCCATAAGACATGTATCAACGCAGCCATTTCATAAAACCTTGCATGTAGGGTTTGTTAAACGGGTCCTGACTGAAGACTACAAAACCCTACTGTACGGTTATGGAAGGTGCATTAGAGTCTCGCAACCTCAACTATGGACACCAGGTTGCAGCACCCATTCTCCTGCGTTCTAGCAGGCCCCTCAAATTGCGGTAAAAGCTATTTTATAAAGACACTATTAAAAAATGCTCCTAGTGTTTTATCCCAAACCTATAACACTATTGTTTGGCTTTATTTGTGCTGGCAAGATCTTTATACTGAACTATCCCTAAGGTTCTCACACCTCAAATTTATAGAAGGCATACCAAATAATCTCAAAGGCAATGCATTGTTACCTACAGGCCTTGTAACATAGTGATTGTAGATGACCTTATGAGCGAAGGTGGGCATCACCATGAGCTAGAGAAAGCTTTTACTCAATATTCACACCATCGCAATCCAAGCATATGTTGCATCGTGCAGAACAGTCGTTCTATAGCTCTCAAAGTCTCAGACGTGGTTTTTTTTAAACCCAGAGACAAACAACAGATATCCATTATGGCTAAACAGATGTACCTGGAAGCACCCAGTTTTTCTTGGAAGCTTTTAACAACACTCCCGAAAAACCTTGTGGTTACTTACTGGTAGACTTAAAACCCTATACTCTAAAAGACTACAGGCTGCATGCTGGTATTTTCCCACCCGATCTCCCCATTACTTAGACACTTACAACCAAGCCCAAAACCTATAAAAAGAATTGCTAAAGAGTATCCTGTAACATTTCCACTATAGACTTTATAATACCCAATATTGACCATGTTGTTGCTTCTATGCCGTAATCTGGCCCTCCTGAAAATGCTAGTCACAGCTAGCCTCCAGCAAAGAAAGGCCATCCTGTGTGAGGCTTTGGATGACTTAGTGGCTGCCATTTCAGAAATCGGCCTAAACACCATAAAAAAGTAATGTCCCTTTATCAGAGCACCAGTTCTATGTTTTGAAGAAGAAACACCACCTAATGAAGAAGCTCAGTAATAAAAGGGCTATTCTCATTTCTAAGAAGAAACTGGTGAAGCAGTAGGGAGGTTTTATAGGTTCTTTGTTGGGCAACCTCCTAACCAGGAACTAATGGATTATGCCAAATAGATATACTTGTTACCACAGCAGCAGTTGGAACAGTTGGTGATGTCTACAGCCGACACCTGGGATATCCCGAAAAATGAGATGCAGTGCCTGAATACCGAGCTCAAAGACATTTTGAGCTGTACTGATTTAAAACTTTATGACAAAGCAGGTCTTTACTCTAGCGCTCAAAACTTTATAAAATATTTCAAGAAGGGGAATGCAGAAAAAAATAGGTTGACTCTATATGCCCCTGACTCTGAATAGCCTCCACCACCCTCATCAATCCCTCAATAACCACCATCATCCTCAGATATCATTGCTGAAGAGCTTTTAAAAAATATAAGTCAATGGTACAGAGGATCCGCAGAAATGTTGCTAAGTAAAATCAGGTTTTAAAGACCTGTCCTCATGGATTGAGAGAGGCGAATTCCTCTGCAAAGGTCAACCGGTTGTTGGATCCCACATGTATGACCTAGTCAAATTTCTTACACAACTGAAAACATTAATGCTCCAAGAAAGCGCCTAGAGGTTAGAACAGTTTCTGCGAAGCTCTGCAGAACTCAACATTGATTTGAGATAGTCAGTAATGCTGAACACAGGCAGATGCTTGAAAGTTTGAAAGATTAGCTACTCCAACACCTGTTGATTTTAACACCCGCCCTAAGATGCCAGCATCCTCTTTCTTACCCCAGCTATCCACCTCTTGGATCACTGAGTCTCCTCCTCTGGAACCGTAAAAAAAGACATTGTCCAAAATAAACACATGTTAAATGTCTGATGATTCTTTTGACTTTTGAACCTATTTATATATGTGCCTGTGTCTGTGTGTATAGTTTTGCCATAGTTAATATTTTGATGTCTTTCTTCTTTTATAGTTATACTTATAGTAAGTTTATCAGTGTGATGCGTGTACTACTGCTAGCGTGGAGACTTGTCTCCTCAGTTCTAGGTCGATGGTTCTTGTTAAGCAGCATGAGAGGTAAGGAACTCAATTCACCCACGCAGAAACAGAAAGTTCTCAGTAACTCAGGTCCAAAACTAGGTAGTTGTTAGTCAATTTATTGTAGGTTTTGAAACAGATCCAAATATATCAGTCTAAGGCATAATGGTATAGAAGTACAGACAAAATAGGATGAAGTCAAACCTCTGGAACGGATTCACCCTATATAACAAAAAGGAAACTACAAGTTCTGTTACAGCCACGTAGGCTATTAGGAGGCTTAAATGTAAGTTAGATTGCATTTAACTTTTTGGAAGAAATATTCCCTAAGTTCCCTAACTATCCCTACACTATGAAAAGGGAAATCTAGACTAAGCATGGTTCAAGGAAAGCATAAAAAGGTGTCAGTTGTCAGAGTCCACCTTAGAGAAACTCTAACAGTGGTCATGTAGCCTAGTGCCACAATCACCAAGAGAGGTCTGTACCTCAAAACTTCTGCAAGAAGAGTGTCAGCTATCCCTAACTTCATTAGTATAAAGCAGCCATCCAATACTGGCACCTCCAAACTTTAAAGTAATTTTCCATTATCCCAGAAGCCTTCATTAATTCCTTTCTCCACCTTCTGATTCACACTGTAAACTTCCCTCATGTCCTTGGTGTCATCTCCATCTCCCACAAGAATTTATTCCGTCTTCGCTATTGCATTCCTTCCCAGGCCTAACTATCAACTAAACAAAGGTCCTATCTCTAAACTAATGGTGTCTTGTCCACCTGCAGTGGGAACACAAATACATGCAACATTTCACAGTACAAGCAAAATAACATTACATGCTAGTCAGGGAAACGACCTGTGCCCCCCACAGACGGACGCTCCCCTTCACCGCTCTGCTGACCTACCTGCCTCCGCTGCCTGACGCCTGATTGCCGCATCCTTCACTTACCTGCCTCCGCTGCCTGACGCCTGACTGCCGCCGCCGCATTTTTTAATTATTTATTTTTTTCTCCTCACTTACCTGACGCCGCTGCCTGCCTCCTGCTCCCAGGTAACGCCTGCTGCCTTCTGGCCGCCCCCCACGCCGCTGCCTGTACTCCTCTCGCTAGCTGACCCCCGCTGCTCACCTGGTCACTCCTGGTGTCCGCCGCTTCCCGCCGTTTTCCCGCCGCCGCTGCCCCAGGCGCACCCTCCCAGTCCCGCCTCCACCTACTGTCCCACCCCCCTCTCCCTGCCCATTGGCCACCCCGCTCCCGCCTCCCGCTGACCCTCCCTCCCGGCTCCTTATTTAAGGGGACCCTGCGGGCTGGTCAGTGCGACCCTTGTGCCCCCCACAGACGGACGCTCCCCTCCACCGCTCTGCTGACCTACCTGCCTCCGCTGCCTGACGCCTGATTGCCGCATCCTTCACTTACCTGCCTCCGCTGCCTGACGCCTGACTGCCACCGCCGCATTTTTTAATTATTTATTTTTTTCTCCTCACTTACCTGACGCCGCTGCCTGCCTCCTGCTCCCAGGTAACGCCTGCTGCCTCCTGGCCGCCCCCCACGCCGCTGCCTGTACTCCTCTCGCTAGCTGACCCCCGCTGCTCACCTGGTCACTCCTGGTGTCCGCCGCTTCCCGCCGTTTTCCCGCCGCCGCTGCCCCAGGCGCACCCTCCCAGTCCCGCCTCCACCTACTGTCCCGCCCCCCCTCCCTGCCCATTGGCCACCCCGCTCCCGCCTCCCGCTGACCCTCCCTCCCGGCTCCTTATTTAAGGGGACCCTGCGGGCTGGTCAGTGCGACCCCTGTGCCCCCCACAGACGGACGCTCCCCTCCACCGCTCTGCTGACCTACCTGCCTCCGCTGCCTGACGCCTGATTGCCGCATCCTTCACTTACCTGCCTCCGCTGCCTGACGCCTGACTGCCGCCGCCGCATTTTTTAATTATTTATTTTTTTCTCCTCACTTACCTGACGCCGCTGCCTGCCTCCTGCTCCCAGGTAACGCCTGCTGCCTCCTGGCCGCCCCCCACGCCGCTGCCTGTACTCCTCTCGCTAGCTGACCCCCGCTGCTCACCTGGTCACTCCTGGTGTCCGCCGCTTCCCGCCGTTTTCCCGCCGCCGCTGCCCCAGGCGCACCCTCCCAGTCCCGCCTCCACCTACTGTCCCGCCCCCCCTCCCTGCCCATTGGCCACCCCGCTCCCGCCTCCCGCTGACCCTCCCTCCCGGCTCCTTATTTAAGGGGACCCTGCGGGCTGGTCAGTGCGACCCCTGTGCCCCCCACAGACGGACGCTCCCCTCCACCGCTCTGCTGACCTACCTGCCTCCGCTGCCTGATGCCTGATTGCCGCATCCTTCACTTACCTGCCTCCGCTGCCTGACGCCTGACTGCCGCCGCCGCATTTTTAAATTATTTATTTTTTTCTCCTCACTTACCTGACGCCGCTGCCTGCCTCCTGCTCCCAGGTAACGCCTGCTGCCTCCTGGCCGCCCCCCACGCCACTGCCTGTACTCCTCTCGCTAGCTGACCCCCGCTGCTCACCTGGTCACTCCTGGTGTCCGCCGCTTCCCGCCGTTTTCCCGCCGCCGCTGCCCCAGGCGCACCCTCCCTGTCCCGCCTCCACCTACTGTCCCGCCCCCCCTCCCTGCCCATTGGCCACCCCGCTCCCGCCTCCCGCTGACCCTCCCTCCCGGCTCCTTATTTAAGGGGACCCTGCGGGCTGGTCAGTGCGACCCCTGTGCCCCCCACAGACGGACGCTCCCCTCCACCGCTCTGCTGACCTACCTGCCTCCACTGCCTGACGCCTGATTGCCGCATCCTTCACTTACCTGCCTCCGCTGCCTGACGCCTGACTGCCGCCGCCGCATTTTTTAATTATTTATTTTTTTCTCCTCACTTACCTGACGCCGCTGCCTGCCTCCTGCTCCCAGGTAACGCCTGCTGCCTCCTGGCCGCCCCCCACGCCGCTGCCTGTACTCCTCTCGCTAGCTGACCCCCGCTGCTCACCTGGTCACTCCTGGTGTCCGCCGCTTCCCGCCGTTTTCCCGCCGCCGCTGCCCCAGGCGCACCCTCCCAGTCACGCCTCCACCTACTGTCCTGCCCCCCCTCCCTGCCCATTGGCCACCCCGCTCCCGCCTCCCGCTGACCCTCCCTCCCGGCTCCTTATTTATGACACCCCTTCAGCGACCGCGCAGCGGACGCACGCAGCGGGCGCGCCTTATGTGCGCCGAAGGTGCGCCAAAGGTAAGCCCGTCTGCGCCCGTCCGTGCCTGGACCGCGCCCAGCGCCAGACCCCCTGGCCCCCGCGCTCAGCGCCAGAACCCCCGCAGGACCTACGACTTCGCCACGCTCATCGCACTCAACACCGCCCGAACCCCCGGATGCTACCAAGCAACCCCACGACGCACCCATGGACCCTTCGTCTGCCGATCCTGCAACTTCTCCTGCCTCCGATCCTGCACCGCACCCGCCAGAACTGGAAGCAGTAACCACCTGAAGTGCATCCTGCTCAACACCCGCTCCGTCCACAGACACGCCGTCGAGCTCTGGAACCTCCTCGACACCGCATCCCCAGACGTCGCCTTCCTCACGGAAACCTGGATGAACGCCTCCTCAGCCCCCGACATCGCCATAGCCATCCCGGACGGCTACAAGATCATCAGGAAGGACCGCGTCAACCAGGCCGGAGGAGGCATCGCCATCGTACACAAGAGCACCATTCGCATCTCGGCTGACTCCATCGACACATTCGGCGCTGCCGAATACCTCCACTTCCAGGTCCGCACCGACCCCAAGACGACCCTCAGAGGCACCCTCATCTACAGACCCCCGGGACCGCGGGCACAGTTCTGCGATGACATCACGGACTTCATCAGCCCACACGCCCTCCACTCCACCGACTACATCCTCCTCGGGGACCTCAACTTCCACCTGGAGAACAACAACGACCACAACTCCACCACCCTGCTGGACAACCTCGCCAACCTCGGACTCCAACAACTGGTCAACACCCCCACGCACCACGCCAGCCACATGCTCGATCCAATCTTCTCCTCCAGCAAGCACGTCTCCTTCAGTCACTCCACCGGGCTCCACTGGACCGATCACAGCTGCGTCCATTTCAGCTTCACAAAGAACACGACCCACCACCACCCGAAGCAGGCCCCACACCGAAACTGGAGCAAGATCACCGCCGACCAGCTCACCATCTCCCTCAGCCAGAATCCCCCCGGCAGGACAACGGACCCTAACACTGCAGCCTGCAACTTCACACAGTGGCTGTCCGCAACCGCCGACAACCTCGCCCCACTGAAGGACCCACTTACCAGGCCCAGGAGCAAGAAGGCCCCCTGGTTCACCGACGAACTCAAGGACTCCAAGAAGGCCTGCCGCACCCTGGAGAAGGCCTGGCTCCTCGACAAGACCGCCGACAACATGACCGCCCTCAAGCTCGCCACCCGCAGACATCACCAGCTCATCCGCACCACCAAGAAGAAATCACTGAAGGAACGATTGGACAGGAACGCCCATGACAGCAAGGAGCTTTTCAACATCGTCAAGGAATTCTCCAACCCCAGCACTGGCAACAACGACATCGCCCCCTCACAGGACCTCTGCGACTCCCTCGCCTCGTACTTCCACCGCAAGATCGCCGACATCCACAACAGCTTCGGCGCACACCCCCCGCGCCCATCGGTCGAACCCACGCACCCAGCCGCCACCCTCCAGACATGGACCGAGGTGACCCCTGAAGATACTACTCGCATCATGAACACCATCCACTCCGGATCCCCGACCGACCCATACCCTCACCACGTCTTCAACAAAGCGGCCCCCACCATCGCACCCCACCTCCGAGACATCATCAACGCCTCCTTCGACACAGCAACCTTCCCGGAGAGCTGGAAGCACGCTGAACTCAGCGCCCTGCTGAAGAAACCAACAGCGGACCCGACCGACCTCAAGAACTTCCGCCCCATCTCGCTCCTTCCCTTCCCGGCCAAAGTCATCGAAAAGGTCGTCAACAAGCAACTGGCCGCCTTCCTCGAGACGAACGGTTCCCTCGATCCATCACAGTCCGGATTCAGAACCAACCACAGCACCGAGACCGCCCTCATCGCAGCCACGGACGACATCCGAACCCTGCTCGACAACGGTGAAACAGCAGCACTCATCCTCCTAGACCTCTCCGCAGCATTCGATACGGTCTGTCACCGCACCCTAGTACAATGCCTCCACGACACCGGCATCCAAGGGAAGGCCCTGGACTGGGTCACCTCATACCTCTCCGGAAGAACACAGAGGGTACGCCTGCCCCCGTACCGCTCGGAGGCCACCACAGTCATCTGCGGCGTCCCGCAAGGATCATCACTCAGCCCTACGCTCTTCAACATCTAGATGAAACCTCTAGCGGCCATCGCTCGCCAACACAACCTGAACATAATCTCCTACGCCGACGACACCCAGCTGATCCTCTCCCTCACCAGAGACCCCGACACCGCCAAAGCAAACCTCCACGAAGGGATGAGAGATGTCGCCGAATGGATGAAAGACAGCCGCCTAAAGCTGAACACGGACAAGACAGAAGTCCTGATCCTGGGATCATCACCCTCCGCGTGGGACGACTCCTGGTGGCCCCCGGCCCTAGGCACCGTACCCAAACCAACAGACCACGCACGCAACCTGGGCTTCATCCTGGACTCCACCCTTTCAATGACCAGACAAGTCAACGCCGTCTCCTCATCCTGCTTCCTCACACTCCGCATGCTCCGCAAGATCTTCCAATGGATTCCGACCGAGACGAGGAAAACGGTCACCCAGGCCCTCGTCACCAGCAGGCTGGACTATGGAAACGCCCTCTACGCCGGAACAACAGCCAAACTTCAGAAGAGACTCCAGCGCATCCAGAACGCCTCTGCCCGACTCATCCTGGACATCCCTAGACGCAGCCACATCTCGAGCCACCTCAGAGACCTGCACTGGCTCCCGGTCAACAAAAGGATCACGTTCAGAATCCTCACCCACGCACACAAATCCCTCCACGACCTGGGCCCAAGGTACCTCAACGACTGCCTGACCTTCTACACACCCACCCGCCAGCTACGATCCGCGAACCTGGCCCTCGCCGTGGTCCCCCGCTTCCAGAGAGTCACCGCCGGAGGAAGATCGTTCTCCTATCAGGCTGCGAAGACATGGAACTCCCTGCCGGTCCACCTGCGGCTGACCCGGGACCACCTCGCCTTCAGGTAACAGCTCAAGACCTGGCTGTTCGAGCAGTAGCAGACCCCACTCCCCAAGCGCCTTGAGACCCGTCCGGGTGAGTAGTGCGCGATATAAATGCCATGATTGATTGAATTACAATTCAGGCCTACTGCTTTAGCTAAATTAGCATCAGACGTATTTCAATGCAGCTGCTCTGCGACACGCAAAACATGTTTTACTATCCACAATATCATGGATACCCATGCTCTACTACATTATTATGACAATAATATAATCTATCTCACAAACACATTTACTGATAGATTATTGTTGGGTGTTATGGTGAAGTTCGGAGTTGTCACTTAAATTGCTAATGCACATAATATGCATGTAAGATAAACGTTTACGACATCTTGAGCATAAACCCTTTCGATTCAAAATGAGTACACAGAATATACGTGAGTGTAGGTTACTCAAGATTATAATGCACTCCTATGATAACTATTAAAAGAAATCTGAAACAAAACAAAGCGTAAAACTACGCTTCTCCAATACAAAAAAACTGTTTTGTAAATAAACCTTTTAACTTTTCTAAGTGTTTCTGTCATCTTTTAAAAACATTTTAAATGTGTCCTTGCATCAGAATAATGATGCTGAGCCTGCATTCAAGTTTTTATTCTTTTATTTTACACAGTCACCCTTACACAGGAGGTGTTATATAACCTCAGGGCCTGATTCACAAAGGCAATCTGAGACAAAAGTCTGACTTTACAACTTTTGGTATTCACAGAGGTCATTTATGAGTCGTATCTTTAAGTCCAGTCTGGCCGGAATCTCCAGCTAGGGCAGTAGGCCATACTATCCGGCTCGGGCCGGATGAAGTGTAATCAATGGGCCAGAATGCAATTTTTACAAAAAGGAACATTAGGAACGTGTGATAAATGGTAGAGGAGCTCATGAAAATCAGTTTGGGCAGGGAAAAGGAAATGCCCAGACACTACATCATATCCCAGAAAGGTTTGCTCCTTTGCATCATGGTACACGCAGTCCGCAATTTGCCCTTCCCTCAGTGTTGACTGTAGTGTAAACAATATAGTCAACACTGAGGGGAGAGCAAAACCCTTAGGGGCCTATCAGGATGGCGGGCGGACTTTCGTCGTTGTTATTTTCCTAGTAAGGCTCGGTGAGTTTCGTGCCCTTACTCTAATCTAACCTTGACCACAGACATTTTCCCAAAATGAAAGATGTAAAGAGCACAATTTACAGCCACACAGTTATTTTTACCCTGTGTGCCCATGGACGATTTCACACAAGTTCCCATTGTGCAAGAGGACGGGTGTCGGAAGGCGGGAGGAAAGTCTGAGAGTATCAAGGTACGAGTGAGGAGGATGGGTCATCGTGTGTGTGGTCCCCTGACACCATCTAGGCTCCTCACATGGTCATTTCATCTTGCTTCATTTCTTTGGAGATGAATTATCAAACTGGAGGAGGAAGAACCAGCCTGCACCTGGAAACCATCCTGCGCCCAGAGCCTAAATTTCCTCCCTCGGTGTTAACACTGTTTATCATTCATCACTGAGGAAGATGAATCCTGTTTCTCCAAAGATTACGTTTTATTTATTGAGAATGGATGCCAGTGCCGATTGGACTCCATTGATTTTCTGTGCACATAAACTCCTGAATTTCATTTACTCATGAATATTCATTTAACCTCAAGGCAGGTGAATCCCACAGATTAATTGCCTGTAATTTAAATAGGGGGGTGAATCATGTGTCTGTCAATGCGGACTCCACTTACTTTCTGCAGATGTCTGCAATTTATTCTTAGATAGTTCTTTCATTTTTTTGTGGGTTTTCCATTTAATTTCCTGTGAGATGACGCTTGAATCCCTCAAGTTTACTACGTCATTGGATAGCGAGTCCCCTCTTTGCTCAAACCATTAGAAGTGTGGGAGTGTGCAGAGTTTAAAAATTAAGGGGCGTATTAACAAGGCGGCGTTGTAAAATTATCACCACTTTTGCGACTGTTTTCGGCTGAAATGCGGCGATAATTTTATCGCCTTATCAGCAAAGACACGCTATCGTGTGTTTTGCTGACTTAGCGCCCGTTTCCAGCATGCCTAACTTTGCATCGCTAATGAGATGCAAAGTAGGCGTGGCTGTGAAACCAACCAGGGAAAATATCGCGAAGGTAGCTTCGTGATATTAACAAGGAAAGGTAGCGATTATTTAAATCGCGTTAAGTATGCCTTTACGCAGGAATTTAACATCTGTTACATTCCTGACTAAGGCATACTTAACATGGGGGGGGTGGATTCTGTGGCTAAGACCACAGGTCCTAGGAAATCGCCGTTTTCCACCATGGAAAACGTTGATATCCACATTATCTCTGGAATTTTTATCGCCTCAGCAATACGCGTTGTTGATAACGCGCTAATCGGGCTATAAATTCCAGAGATAGCCGGCGATAAATATGCAAGCGCTAAGCACGCTTTGCGATATATATCGCTGGCTCTTGTTAATATGCCCCTAAGAGTCTTTTGTGCCCCAGTAACCCATAATGAATAAATTATTCCCAGAAATGCATACTTCCCACAGAGAAGCACCAGGGTTGGTGTGGCTTAGAAATGAGAGCTGTGGAGGGCATGAAGTTTCTGATAAGTCCTTGCTGTCTCTTTCCTTCTATTCTCAGGGGTCTTGTCGGCATTTGTGACAGAGAGCGTGTCTGATTATTTGCGAAGCTAATGCTCGCAGTCTAACTTTCTTCCAGTGGTAGTAATGAATACTGTGTTGCACTGAGCGTGCCATAAAGAAACAGAAGGCTGCTCACAGATACAGTCCGGAGGAAAACTGATCGGATGCCCAGGAACTGCAGATGGAGAAGGAGAGGGCAGATAGATTCCAAACGTACAGTGCTGATACAGGTATTGTGAAGAGCCGGCTGTGAATAATCTCTGCCAAGAGGCACTGTTAAGAGGAGGAGGAGGGGGCATGAAGGGCGCGAAAATGGCGGCCGCCAGTGCATGTTGAGGCAACAAACCAGACTCGACCCGCAAATGAGGAGCAGAAGGAACAGAAAGCATCCTGCAGGAGAGGAGGATAGGAACCCTTCTGGCAGCGCTGAGGGGCCTGAAGACCCGGAGGGAACATAGAGCGGTAATATAGGGGAGGAGTGGCCCAGACGTCCACAGGCAGATCTACACCGCCCCCTTGAATCACCCTGCTTGCAATGATCCCCTGGTGCCCTCACAGCAGACACCTTGCTATCCCGTGAGAGGGGGCCCCCTGGGGAAGCGGATGAACCATGGGTGACAGGGTGTGGAGAGGAAGCAGAGTCTACCACCCGGACGCTCTAATCCATGTCCGCAGTCCGAGAGCCTGACCATAAGTGTTATGAAAATGTTCGCGCTCACTGAAAAATGCCTGGACCTAAATTGGCGGCTGGCATTCAACCCCCGCAACAACGACCTTAACCTTCCAAGTTATGTGCTGATAGACATTCAGCCCAGCTTGATGCCTCAACAAGAGGTGGGCAATCTAGATTACTTCACCATGTTAACTCCGCCACTTCATGACCCTCAAATGAAAATGCCTAGACCTAAAACTGCCTGGACCTAAAATGGCGGCCGAAGATCGACCCTCTTCGGAGTACCACAGATTGGTCCGGAAACTGGCCGACCCTGACAGTGTGCCTACGGAGATCAACAGCATTGGAGGAGCCTACGGAGTCAGAGGAGGCTGTTCCAATGAGACTTGCGACGGCAGGCTCATTATCTGGACAGCCCCTGTAACTTCACTCTGCCTTTTTGCTATCGAGAAATAAACAAAAGACTCAACCACAAATAAAACCACTTGAAACTAAAGAAGGACCCTGGCTCTACTTTTACAATGTTTCAGCGGTAATCAAAGAAGGACTTTGACCCGACCTCAAGAGATAAGAAGTGAACAGCCGTCTTTGAACAACCCTTTGAGCTCCCTGTTTCTGTAATAGGGAACAGACTCCCCGTCACCCTGCCTCACTATATTCACAGAAATCATGACGCTAATCCTATTTTCTACATCCCACTGACCACTGGTTTCCCCTAAAATATTCTGATGCTGCTTCTCCCCTCTACCTTCCTGCCTGTTTGTAGCCTTGTTAGGTATCTCCTTTTGGTCCTGATCTGACCTCACTCCTGTTGGTTTATTTTCACTCGATTTCCGGAATATGCGCCCCCCTCTTATTATACTTCTTTGCACTATCGCTACCCTAGTGGCCTCTTTTTCTACCCCCACACCATCCCCTCATCTCCTTATCATGGCTTCCATTCGAATTAAGTCTGGAATTAACTGCTTCAAATTAATTTATCTCCCTAATCTGTCCAAAGCAGCAGCAAAAAAGTTCATGCATAACACCATTGAACAATTTCCAGATTCCCTCTTTGTTGACCAATTCCATAATGGGCGTCTAGGGAAGATCAAAAATGACTTCACTCACGACATCGCTTCCTGGTCCTCCAGCTTCTTCAATTCCTTCAATGTCTCCTCCTCCTCTTCTTTCACACATGGGAAGCGGTTAAAAATTT